>NC_090924.1:1435594896-1435764896 GCF_040938575.1 Ambystoma mexicanum | reverse complement strand
ATTACTGGGGACCAAAACAGGCCCTGGAAATAAAGTTCAAAGTGGCCCCATATTACACATTTTCAGCAATCCCAATGCTTTTCCTATGAGAAAATGCGGAAATACCACAGAAAAGAGGCCCAGGATGCAGAGGCCCACAGGGAAATCTCCAGAGTTCCCTATAGGCCAGTCCATCCCTGGCTGACATGTTTTATAGGGTTACAGTTGGTTAGTGTGTGGTTGGGGTGTTGGAAATGGTCCGCGGCCAATGCCGGTGCTGTCTGCGTAAGGTGGAAAGATGGCGGGTTCGTGGGTTCGTGGAGTTAGGTTGGTGAGTAGAGCCCATGTCCATGGCTTCCATGGCTGTTGGTTGCGGTACCACTTGGGATTAATCAGGAACTGTTCATGGCCCTGCTCCTTTGTGGCTCTGTGAGGTTGCTTGTGGCGATGAGTCATTGCCTTGCTTAGCAATGGTCTGTATTACCTGTATCGTCAGCCTTGAGTGTTCAGCGCCAGAGGAGTTCCCTTTATTATGTTCTGGTGACGAGGGATTCCATCTAACAGCCTCTTTCTTGATTATATCATGATTATGTAAGAGGCAGCCTGGTGCGGTCCTTGTTGCTGATATGTCCAGGTTCAGGGATGTTATCCTACATGTGAGGTAATGTGCGGCGTTGTTGGTCCACAAAGACTGTCCACAAAGACATGTCTTGATTAATAATTGATGATTCAACATTCTGACCATTTTGAGTGGTTTCCTTGGCATAGAGTGGTACACCTGTCACGTGTCCTCTTGTTCAGCTGGACAGGCTGCCAGGTGTTCATAGTCACAGGTTCATTTGTTATTGGTCTATGGTGGTTCACCGTCCATCCCATGGTCAGTCCTGGCTTTGTGCCAAGTGCCGGCATTGGTATACTGTTCTCCCAGTGACATAGTGAAGAGCCACGTGTTCAGGAGTTATGGAGGTTCAGGTGGTCCTCGTGCACGCCTACCTTTCTGAGCGGGGTGCTCCGGTGCTTACTGCCTGGACAGCAAAGGAGACCCCTCCTTGGTGTTTCCTGTTGTCCTAAGGCCTGCCTTGCTGGCCATAGTGTCTTGCTCTGTAGATATGGGGTGGACTTCTTCAAGGTTAAGGGGACTTGTTGGTCCCTTCCATAGAAGGTCGCTGGGCTACGCACCGTCGCTTCCATCGGTGGTCCCTGCCATGGAAGGCTCGCTGGGCTATGCACCGTCGCTTCCATTGGTGGTCCCTGCCATTGAAGGCTCTCTGGGCTACGCACCATTGCTTCCATCAGTGGTCCCTGTCATGGAAGGTCGCTGAGCTACGCATCATCGCTTCCATCAGTGGTCCCTGCCATGGAAGGCTTGTGGGGATATGCACCGTCACTTCCATCAGTGGTCCCTGCCATGGAAGGTCGCTGGGCTACGCACCGTCGCTTCCATCGGTGGTCCCTGCATGGAAGGCTTGTTGGGCTGCGCACCGTCGCTTCGATCGGTGGTCCCTGCCATGGAAGGCTTGCTGGGATATGCACCGTCGCTTCCATCGGTGGTCCCTGCCATGGAAGGTCGCTGGGCTACTCACCGTCGCTTCCATCGGTGGTGCCTGCCATGGAAGGCTCGCTGAGCTATGCACCGTCGCTTCCATCGGTGGTCCCTGCCGTCGAAGGCTCCCTGGGCTACACACCGTCGCTTCCATCGGTGGTCCCTGCCATGGAATGTTGCTGTGCTATGCACTGTTTTTTCCACCGGTGGTCCCTGCCGTGGAAGGCTCTCTGGGCTACGCACCGTTGCTTCCATCAGTGGTCCCTGCCGTGGAAGGCTCCCTCAACTATGCACCGTTGCTTCCATCGGTGGTCCCTGCCATGGAAGGCTCCCTGGGCTACGCACCGGCGCTTCCATCGGTGGTCCCTGCCATGGAAGGTCACTGGGCTATGCACCGTCGCTTCCATCGGGGGTCCCTGCTGTGGAAGGTCGCTGGGCTACGCACCGTTGCTTCCATCAGTGGTCCCTGCCGCGGAAGGCTCCCTCGACTATGCACCGTTGCTTCCATCGGTGGTCCCTGCCATGGAAGGCTCCCTGGGCTACGCACCGGCGCTTCCATCGGTGGTCCCTGCCATGGAAGGTCGCTGGGCTATGCACCGTCGCTTCCATCGGGGGTCCCTGCTGTGGAAGGTCGCTGGGCTACGCACCGTTGCTTCCATCAGTGATCCCTGCCGTGGAAGTCTCCCCCGCCTATGCACCGTTGCTTCCATCGGTGGTCCCTGCCATGGAAGGCTCCCTGGGCTACGCACCGGCGATTCCATCGGTGGTCCCTGCCATGGAAGGTCGCTGGGCTACGCACCGTCGCTTCCATCAGTGGATCCTGCCATCGAAGATCGTTGGGCTATGCACTGTCGCTTCCATCAGTGGTCCCTGCCATGGAAGGTCGTTGGGCTATGCACTGTCGCTTCCATCGGGGGTCCCTGCCGTGGAAGGCTCGCTGGGCTATGCACCGTCACTTCCATCGGTGGACCCTGCCATGGAAGGTCGCTGGGCTACTCACGTCGCTTCCATCGGTGGATCCTGCCATCAAAGGTCGCTGGGCTATGCACCGTCGCTTCCATCGGTGGTCCCTGCCATGGAAGACTCACTGGGCCACGCACCGTCGCTTCCATCGGTGGTCCCTGCCATGGAAGGCTCGCTGGGCTATGCACCGTCGCATCCATCGGTGGTCCCTGCCATGGAAGACTCACTGGGCTATGCACCGTTGCTTCCAACATTGGTCCCTGCCATGGAAGACTCACTGGGCTATTCACCGTCGCATCCATCGGTGGTCCCTGCCATGGAAGGCTCGCTGGGCTATGCACCGTCGCTTCCATCAGTGGATCCTGCCATCGAAGATCGTTGGGCTATGCACTGTCGCTTCCATCAGTGGATCCTGCCATCGAAGATCGTTGGGCTATGCACTGTCGCTTCCATCAGTGGTCCCTGCCATGGAAGGTCGCTGGGCTATGCACCGTCGCTTCCATCGGGGGTCCCTGCTGTGGAAGGTCGCTGGGCTACGCACCGTTGCTTCCATCAGTGGTCCCTGCCGTGGAAGTCTCCCCCGCCTATGCACCGTTGCTTCCATCGGTGGTCCCTGCCATGGAAGGCTCCCTGGGCTACGCACCGGCGATTCCATCGGTGGTCCCTGCCATGGAAGGTCGCTGGGCTACGCACCGTCGCTTCCATCAGTGGATCCTGCCATCGAAGATCGTTGGGCTATGCACTGTCGCTTCCATCAGTGGTCCCTGCCATGGAAGGTCGTTGGGCTATGCACTGTCGCTTCCATCGGGGGTCCCTGCCGTGGAAGGCTCGCTGGGCTATGCACCGTCACTTCCATCGGAGGACCCTGCCATGGAAGGTCGCTGGGCTACTCACCGTCGCTTCCATCAGTGGATCCTGCCATCAAAGGTCGCTGGGCTATGCACCGTCGCTTCCATCGGTGGTCCCTGCCATGGAAGACTCACTGGGCCACGCACCGTTGCTTCCATCGGTGGTCCCTGCCATGGAAGGCTCGCTGGGCTATGCACCGTCGCATCCATCGGTGGTCCCTGCCATGGAAGACTCACTGGGCTACGCACCGTTGCTTCCAACATTGGTCCCTGCCGTGGAAGTCTCCCCCGCCTATGCACCGTTGCTTCCATCGGTGGTCCCTGCCATGGAAGGCTCCCTGGGCTACGCACCGGCGATTCCATCGGTGGTCCCTGCCATGGAAGGTCGCTGGGCTACGCACCGTCGCTTCCATCAGTGGATCCTGCCATCGAAGATCGTTGGGCTATGCACTGTCGCTTCCATCAGTGGTCCCTGCCATGGAAGGTCGTTGGGCTATGCACTGTCGCTTCCATCGGGGGTCCCTGCCGTGGAAGGCTCGCTGGGCTATGCACCGTCACTTCCATCGGTGGACCCTGCCATGGAAGGTCGCTGGGCTACTCACCGTCGCTTCCATCGGTGGATCCTGCCATCAAAGGTCGCTGGGCTATGCACCGTCGCTTCCATCGGTGGTCCCTGCCATGGAAGACTCACTGGGCCACGCACTGTCGCTTCCATCGGTGGTCCCTGCCATGGAAGGCTCGCTGGGCTATGCACCGTCGCATCCATCGGTGGTCCCTGCCATGGAAGACTCACTGGGCTACGCACCGTTGCTTCCAACATTGGTCCCTGCCATGGAAGACTCACTGGGCTATTCACCGTCGCATCCATCGGTGGTCCCTGCCATGGAAGGCTCGCTGGGCTATGCACCGTCGCTTCCATCAGTGGATACTGCCATGGAAGGCTCCCTGGGCTACGCACCGTCGCTTCCATCGGTGGTCCCTGCCATGGAAGACTCACTGGGCAATGCACCATCACTTCCATCGGTGGTCCCTGCCATGGAAGTCTTGCTGGGCTACGCACCGTTGCTTCCATCGGTGGTCCCTGCCATGGAAGGTTGCTGGGCTACGCACTGTCGCTTCCATCAGTGGATCCTGCCATCGAAGGTTGTTGGGCTATGCACTGTCGCTTCCATCGGGGGTCCCTGCTGTGGAAGGCTCGCTGGGCTACGCACCGTCACTTCCATCGGTGGTCCCTGCCATGGAAGGTCGCTGGGCTACTCACCGTCACTTCCATCGGTGGATCCTGCCATCGAAGGTCGCTGGGCTATGCACCGTCGCTTCCATCAGTGGTCCCTGCCATCGAAGGTCGCTGGGCTATGCACCGTCGCTTCCATCGGTGGTCCCTGCCATGGAAGACTCACTGGGCTATGCACCGTCACATCCATCGGTGGTCCCTGCCATGGAAGGCTCGCTGGGCTATGCACCGTCGCTTCCATCAGTGGATCATGCCATGGAAGGCTCCCTGGGCTACGAACCATCATTTCCATTAGAGTTCCCTGCCATTGAAGACTCACTGGGCTATGCACCATTGCTTCCATCGGTGGTCCCTGCCATGTAAGGTCGCTGGGCTACGCACGGTCACTTCCATCGATGGCCCCTGCCATGGAAGGTTGCTGGCCTATGCACCGTCGCTTCCATCGGTGGTCCCTGCCATGGAAGTCTTGCTGGGCTACGCACCGTTGCTTCCATCGGTGGTCCCTGCCATGGAAGGTCGCTGGGCTACGCACCGTCGCTTCCATCAGTGGATCCTGCCATCGAAGGTCGTTGGGCTATGCACTGTCCCTTCCATCGGTGGATCCTGCCAACGAAGGTCGCTGGGCTATGCACCGTCGCTTCCATCGGTGGTCCCTGCCATCGAAGGTCGCTGGGCTATGCACCGTCGCTTCCATCGGTGGTCCCTGCCATGGAAGACTCACTGGGCTATGCACCGTCACATCCATCGGTGGTCCCTGCCATGGAAGGCTTGCTGGGCTACGCAGCGTCGCTTCCATCAGTGGATCCTGCCATGGAAGGCTCCCTGGGCTACGAACCATCGTTTCCATTAGAGTTCCCTGCCATTGAAGACTCACTGGGCTATGCACCATCGCTTCCATCGGTGGTCCCTGCCATGTAAGGTTGCTGGGCTACGCACCGTCGCTTCCAACGATGGCCCCTGCAATGGAAGGTTGCTGGCCTATGCACCGTCGCATCCATCGGTGGTCCCTGCCATGGAAGGCTCGCTGGGCTATGCACCGTCGCTTCCATTGGTGGTCCCTGCCATGGAAGACTCACTGGGCTACGCACTGTCGCTTCCATCAGTGGATCCTGCCATCGAAGGTTGTTGGGCTATGCACTGTCGCTTCCATCGGGGGTCCCTGCTGTGGAAGGCTCGCTGGGCTACGCACCGTCACTTCCATCGGTGGTCCCTGCCATGGAAGGTCGCTGGGCTACTCACCGTCACTTCCATCGGTGGATCCTGCCATCGAAGGTCGCTGGGCTATGCACCGTCGCTTCCATCAGTGGTCCCTGCCATCGAAGGTCGCTGGGCTATGCACCGTCGCTTCCATCGGTGGTCCCTGCCATGGAAGACTCACTGGGCTATGCACCGTCACATCCATCGGTGGTCCCTGCCATGGAAGGCTCGCTGGGCTATGCACCGTCGCTTCCATCAGTGGATCATGCCATGGAAGGCTCCCTGGGCTACGAACCATCATTTCCATTAGAGTTCCCTGCCATTGAAGACTCACTGGGCTATGCACCATTGCTTCCATCGGTGGTCCCTGCCATGTAAGGTCGCTGGGCTACGCACCGTCACTTCCATCGATGGCCCCTGCCATGGAAGGTTGCTTGCCTATGCACCGTCGCTTCCATCGGTGGTCCCTGCCATGGAAGTCTTGCTGGGCTACGCACCGTTGCTTCCATCGGTGGTCCCTGCCATGGAAGGTCGCTGGGCTACGCACCGTCGCTTCCATCAGTGGATCCTGCCATCGAAGGTCGTTGGGCTATGCACTGTCGCTTCCATCGGTGGATCCTGCCAACGAAGGTCGCTGGGCTATGCACCGTCGCTTCCATCGGTGGTCCCTGCCATCGAAGGTCGCTGGGCTATGCACCGTCGCTTCCATCGGTGGTCCCTGCCATGGAAGACTCACTGGGCTATGCACCGTCACATCCATCGGTGGTCCCTGCCATGGAAGGCTTGCTGGGCTACGCACCGTCGCTTCCATCAGTGGATCCTGCCATGGAAGGCTCCCTGGGCTACGAACCATCGTTTCCATTAGAGTTCCCTGCCATTGAAGACTCACTGGGCTATGCACCATCGCTTCCATCGGTGGTCCCTGCCATGTAAGGTTGCTGGGCTACGCACCGTCGCTTCCAACGATGGCCCCTGCAATGGAAGGTTGCTGGCCTATGCACCGTCGCATCCATCGGTGGTCCCTGCCATGGAAGGCTCGCTGGGCTATGCACCGTCGCTTCCATTGGTGGTCCCTGCCATGGAAGACTCACTGGGCTACACACCGTCGCTTCCATCAGTGGATCCTGCCATCGAAGGTTGTTGGGCTATGCACTGTCGCTTCCATCGGGGGTCCCTGCTGTGGAAGGCTCGCTGGGCTACGCACCGTCACTTCCATCGGTGGTCCCTGCCATGGAAGGTCGCTGGGCTACTCACCGTCACTTCCATCGGTGGATCCTGCCATCGAAGGTCGCTGGGCTATGCACCGTCGCTTCCATCAGTGGTCCCTGCCATCGAAGGTCGCTGGGCTATGCACCGTCGCTTCCATCGGTGGTCCCTGCCATGGAAGACTCACTGGGCTATGCACCGTCACATCCATCGGTGGTCCCTGCCATGGAAGGCTCGCTGGGCTATGCACCGTCGCTTCCATCAGTGGATCATGCCATGGAAGGCTCCCTGGGCTACGAACCATCATTTCCATTAGAGTTCCCTGCCATTGAAGACTCACTGGGCTATGCACCATTGCTTCCATCGGTGGTCCCTGCCATGTAAGGTCGCTGGGCTACGCACCGTCACTTCCATCGATGGCCCCTGCCATGGAAGGTTGCTGGCCTATGCACCGTCGCTTCCATCGGTGGTCCCTGCCATGGAAGTCTTGCTGGGCTACGCACCGTTGCTTCCATCGGTGGTCCCTGCCATGGAAGGTCGCTGGGCTACGCACCGTCGCTTCCATCAGTGGATCCTGCCATCGAAGGTCGTTGGGCTATGCACTGTCGCTTCCATCGGTAGATCCTGCCAACGAAGGTCGCTGGGCTATGCACCGTCGCTTCCATCGGTGGTCCCTGCCATCGAAGGTCGCTGGGCTATGCACCGTCGCTTCCATCGGTGGTCCCTGCCATGGAAGACTCACTGGGCTATGCACCGTCACATCCATCGGTGGTCCCTGCCATGGAAGGCTTGCTGGGCTACGCACCGTCGCTTCCATCAGTGGATCCTGCCATGGAAGGCTCCCTGGGCTACGAACCATCGTTTCCATTAGAGTTCCCTGCCATTGAAAACTCACTGGGCTATGCACCATCGCTTCCATCGGTGGTCCCTGCCATGTAAGGTTGCTGGGCTACGCACCGTCGCTTCCAACGATGGCCCCTGCAATGGAAGGTTGCTGGCCTATGCACCGTCGCTTCCATTGGTGGTCCCTGCCATGGAAGACTCACTGGGCTACACACCGTCGCTTCTATCAGTGGTCCCTGGATGGAAGGTCGCTGGGCAATGCACCGTTGCTTCCATTGACTCCTGCATTTGGCTGGAAGTCGATGAAGGATCTGTGGAGCTGGGATCAGGTGGTTTAATCCTTTCACTCTCATCTGAAGTTTGGTTTATGGGTTCTCTGCTCTTTGGAGGAAGGTCACCTGGTGGACTGCATGGCCTATGCAGAGGCTGATGACATAGTGCAGACTTGGGTGCACAAGTCTGAAGACCACAGAGCTTCTCTGTGGGAACTACAAGTCTAACATGAAAGTGTAGGTTGTGGAAGAAGCAGTTTCAGACAAGTACTTTTCACTTTTGTTCAAACGTAAGGGAGTTCTCCTTAAGGAACCCAACGTTTTCTACCATCAGGTTGGGCTGAGGGAAGGGTCCCATGACTTCCGGCCACAGAGGAGGAGAGCGTTATTTTCAAGATTTCCTTTTTGTTTGGGTTGGATATTGATCCTAAATTTGTCCCAAAAGAGCCAATGAGAGATAAGCTTTTTGCAAGGTCTGGTTGGTGATTTGTGAAGTCTAGGTTGCTCGAAGTCCATTTGGGAGTCATCTGCATAGTGGTATATGCGTAGATATGTGTGTACATGTGAAGGTGTGGATGAAAACGTGCAGTACAAGTGTGTATGTATACGTATGTGTTGCTGGGAGCATGTTCCACTGTATTACACCTTGTTGCCTTGCCCTTTCTCCCCCTACACTTTCTCTTTACTTCCTGCCCCAGACTAGTGTCCCCAAATTGTATGTTATCCTACTACCCCAACCGTCTCTGTCCAGACTGTGTTATCATACTGTGGTATACTCCTCTGCCCCAGCCTTAACTACTCAAACTGTGCGTTCCCAACCTGTCTGAGCCTCACTCCCCCAGATTATATGTTACCCTCCTGTCCCAGCCTTGTTTCCCCATGTTAGGCAGAATCCTGTGCAGTTCCCTTAGGGAGCACTACACAAGATTAGGACTGCAGGTGAGAGCAATAAATCCCCTTTGGTATCAGTCTGTACCACAAATATTTAGTTGGTAGCTGTGGCTGAGCAGTCAGACTTATATCAAGAGGGAGATGGGCAGTATTCAGGGTTTACACAATAGGCCTACAGTACTATGGCACAAGGAAACACTGACCAAAGCTTTGTATTTAAAAAGTATATATATATTTATTTTATACACTTCTAATAAAACACATGTATCACAGTCATCAAGCAAGTTAAATAAGTCAGAGGAAAAAAATACACACTCCCTAGTTATATTGTAGACCAAGTGAACGAGAGTGAAACCTGAGCAAAACGGCTCAGTGAAAACCATACACAAGGGATACTCTATCAATTTCTCACAAGGGAGGGAAGGTAAAGGTTATAGAGAAATAGCTTCTTACACACCCTAGCAACACTTCCCATAAGTGTGTGAACCAGATTAAGCAAGACAGTGCATCAGTATAGGCAATACTTAAATGAAAACTGAGCAAAATGGCATTTCACAAGGTTTAGAAAGGGGAAGAAAATGGTAGTTATAAGAAGTAGGTGCATCAACACAGTTCTAGTTGAGAAGCAATCTAAAGAAGGCAGATTTAACAAATGTAGCCAGAGTCAACAGGCCTGTGCCAGAGTCAGTGGTACAGGGCAAGTGCCCAGGAGCAAAATGTTCTTGTAGCTGCAGTCAAGTCTTTGGTTAACGATTTTGAAAAGGTGGATGCAGAAATTGAAAGACAATGTTAAGAGAGAGGGGCGGCCAACCCAACAGGTAGGTAAAGGATTTAAAACACCTTTAGTGCTACCGCGAAGAAGGGACGGCCTGGCGGAACAATGTACCTTTAAAATGAAGAAGTGGCTCCTGCGGTGGTGGTTGTTCCTGGTAGTTCCTGCAGTTCGGGATATCCAGCAGAGGAAGAGGGGCGCTCATCGTGGAGGAAGGTTCGAGTTTACTGCACTACCCTGGGATGAAACCAGCCGTGGTGCTGCCCAACGAATAAAAGTTATGCTCCTTTAAATCGCGGTCCGGGTGGACTGGTGTCTGGCTATCTGGCCTCCGAGTACAGGGTACGGGAGATTCGACCAAGGCAGGTCTGGGAAGGTGATTGGCAAACTGGTTGGCCCCACCATCTCAAGAGAAGAAGGCTCTTGCAGATGAAGATCTTCTCTCGTCGTGTGAAGAAAAGTGGTGAGAGTCTGCAGCAGGGCTTCACCGGTGGTTCAGTCATTGCAGATGTCTTTGGCTTCTCTCCTCTTCGGCTTCTTAGTTCCAGTGGCAACGTCTTTCTCTTCCAGTCCTCAGGAGCCAGCCTTTATGCAAAAGGATCCCCGTTCATACAGCCTAGCTGTCACTCACACAGTGGAGTGGTCAACTTGGTGGGAGACCCTCCAGCCTATCAGGATAGAGTGCGACCTCGGTTGCTGAGGCATCCCTGTCCAGGGGTCCTACTCCCCCACCCAAACAATGGACCCACCCCAGACTCAGTGGCGCCGAAAGGAGGGCTTCTCGGCAGAAGCGTGCCAAAAGGATGAACAAAGGATCCCTGACCTGGGTTAGGAGTTTAGAGAAAGACACGAGAAAGAAGTTATATTAAAGTTCTGGCAAATAAAACCTACCGGAGTAAAGTTAATATTAAAATACACCGGCGGTATGTTAGAGGCTGTCAGAAAATGTGGTAGCCTCGAACAATGGGAAAATCCCATAGGAAAATATTTGCGGTTGAATATTTATGGTAGTCACCACTGCCACCAGCCAGAAACTTTTGAGAGAGGGACTGTACGGTACCCTCTCGTAAATGAACATAAGAGAAAAACCATTAACCCTTTCCAGAACCTCCATAGTAAGATGGTTTGTACTGGTTTAGTTCATATAAATTGACTAGTAAAGTCAATTTGGACTTTACATGCCCTGGGAGACAGTAGTCAGTCCCAGGGCATGGAGTCTATGTTTGGGGGTCGCTACGACACCCCTGTGTCACGGCACGGAGGGTGCTGTGTAACACATGTGAATAAAGATGGTTCCTATGGAGGGGAGAGAAACTCCATAGGCATTAAACACAAAAATAGCCTAGAACACACATAGCAAAAATGCCTAAGAGTGGGAAAAAGAGTCTCACTCTTAGCAGTAGAAAAAAACAAACCCTTCGAATCAAGCAAAGCTGCTGGGGGACTCTAAGGTAAGGGAAATTAGCCATAAAATGAGAATTCTCCCTAACCCCCCCACCTGACTGTGTCCTCTCGTCCCAGGCTTTTCCTCCTAAACTGCATGTTACGCTCCTGCCTACGACCTCTCCCCCAAACTATATGTTAGCCTCCTAGCCAGTCTTCTTTCCCATGGACATCATATTGAAATCCTGCCCAGTCCTCCCTCCACTAGAATCTGTATTACCTTCCTGCCCAGTCTTCTCTCCCATATACTGATTGCTACCCTCCTGCCCTCTCCTCTCTGCACTAGATTACATGTTACCTTCGTGCCCAGTCTTCTCTCCCCTAGACTATATGTTACCCTCCTGTCCCTGCCTTGTTTCCCTAGGCTGTGATACACTCTAGTCTCAGTCTTCTCCTTCTAAACTGCATGTTAGCCTCCTGCCTACGACCTCTCCCCAAAAGTGCATGTTAGCCTCCTAGCCAGTCTTCTTTCCCATGCACTTCATGTTACACTCCTGCCCAGTCCTCCCTCCCCTACAATCTTTATTATCTTTCTGTCCAGTGGTCTCTCCCCTATACTGATTGTTACCCTCCTGCCCTCTCATCTCTGCACTAGAGAACATGTTACCTCTGCGCCCAGTCTTCTCTCCCCTAGACTGCTTGTTACCCTCATGATGTTACCCTCCCTTCACAGCCTTGTTTCCCCAGACTGTGTTACCCTCTAGTCTGTCTTCGCCTCCTAAACTGCATGTTACCCTCCTACCTACCACCTCTCCCCAAACTGCATGTTAGCCTTCTAGCCAGTTTTCTTTCCCACGTACTTCATGTTACAATTCTGCCCAGTCCTCCTTCCCCTAGAATCTTTATTATCTTCCTGTTCAATTGTCTCTCCCCTATATCGCATGTTACCTGCCTGCCCTCTCCTCTCTGCACTAGAGCACATGTTACCTTCGTGCCCAGTCATCCCTCCCCTGGACTGAATGTTACCCTCCTGTGCCAGTCCTCTGTCTGCCATGTTGTTTGTCACCCTTCTGCCCCAGTCTGGCCTCTCACCATCTCTTTTACCTCCATTGCAGGGTTAGTATAAAGGACCCCCACGAGTTCTAGGCACGCTGTTTCCAAAGTCCTGCCAGCAGAACTCTCAAGCTGTTGCATTCGGACACGGGACCCTCTGCAGTGCTGCCAGTCTTGGAATGGATGTACTGTTTTAATGAAATCCTGTGTTGTGTCTCAAAATGAGTGCAATGAGGATGAGAGTGAGGGCTCACTGCAACGTATGTTATTGTTCTGGGGCGCAGGTGCAGCCCCCTGTTTCAGGGACGCTCAGTGCTTGTTATTTGGGATAAAAGCTTTGCAAGGTCCTGGGACACAGACACGTCCTCAAATTCTCCACACCTTATTGAATGGCCTCAAATAAACTGCTTTTGACTTAACCCTCGACTAACACAGAAGATTAATAATGTACTGTACTGTACACTCTATGTTTGTAAAGAACTATCCTAAACACTTGTCAGGTGAGGAGATGTGGCTGTGTGACTGGCATGGGTGGGCGGGCCATACCAGGGTCAAACCAATCTCATCCTTTGAAGCTCAAGCAAGATAAGAGGTAAGAAGATCGCAAAGGGATGAGTCAACAAACTGTATGAAGAAATAAAGGCTAATTATGAGGCGAGTGGAAGATGAAATGAAGGGAGGTTAAACGTATTAAAGCTACATTCATTATATGGTTTAAGTTCGGCAATTGACGAGTTCGTTTTTGATATTTGTAGAGGTTTTCTGGAGACCAGCGGATACCAGAAGGGTTTAAGAGGAATTTAAGAGTGTTTCAACAAGGGTAAAGGTTTAGGCACTTTGTCGAGGTAATTGATATTACTCTGAAAACATCGAGTACAGAGGTGATATACGGTTGTGATGTATTAAGTTATTATAGAATTAGGCCTAATAGTAGCAGGGAATTGGTTTTAAAGGAACTTGTGTATTTAGAAAATGGTTAAGGATCTGTAGTTAAAATTAGATTATTCAGCAGGGGGGTCAGATCTTTTTTATTTCACTTTTTAAACACAGGAAGGAGCTGCTTGTGGGTTTGTACTGACAAAGCCAAAAGGTTATATGTGTTGTTACTGCGTGTGCTTGTACTTTGCTTATGTGTGCGCGAGTGTTTGATCAAGGTGTGGCAATCGCCCAATCTAAATATGGCTCAGACTAACAAGGACAGTATTAAAATAGTGATTTGGAATGTGATTGGATTAAACTGTTTGACCAAAAGAAAAGGAGTTTTAAATACGCTTAATGAACTAGAAGCAGACATTGCTCTATTGCAAGAAACACACTTGTTAGATAATGATGCAGAAAAAATGAAACGTGGTTGGGTGGGGTATATTGTTTGCTCCAGCTTCACTTCTATCTCCAGGGGAGTTTGTACACCAATTAGGAAAAACGTACCGATATCTGATATGATCTATAGTAAAGATACTGAAGGGAGAGTGATCTGTATTCATCTGAAAATTCAAGATATCGAATACAGTATCTGCAATGTGCATGCTCCAACTGTTGGAGATGGAAAGTTTTGTTTATCACTAACACACTTTATACAGAACCAGAATCAGCAAATTATTGTGGTGGGAGGGGATTTCAATATCACATTAGATCCAATGTTAGACAAAAGCACAGTGACATTCGCCAATGAAAGCAAAAGGAAGCGAGATGCAATGTTAGACTTCATGAAAGATTGTGGATTAGAAGATGTGTGGCGAATTCACCACCGGCAGGGCAGAAGATCCACATTCTACTCAGGACGTCATAAAACATTCTCACGCCTAGACATGTTGCTCACATCTGGCATTACACAAAACTGTGCCCAAAGCAAAATTAGTACTATGCTAATCTCGGACAATGCGCCAGTGTCAACAGGTTTGTCCATGACATATTCAATGCCAAACAGTAGATATTGGGAAATTAATGTCACCTTACTGGAGGATATGGAATTGGTAGACAAGATAGTGACAGAAGCTAAGTTCTTTGGGGGAAAAACTGGACAGCAGAGATAAAGGTGGAAAATGTGTGGGAAGCCTTCAAATGTTAGATACGAGGAATGTTAATTGGTCTCTCCAGTAAAAAGAGGAAGGTTAAGGATTTGGAGGTGGAAAAACTTAAAGAAGAAATAGAGGAGATAGAGAAAGACAATAGGGGTCATTACGAGTTTGGCGGTAAGGGGTTAATGGCGTGGGTAAAGGTACCGCCCCATTACGAGTCTGCTTGCGGGAACCCGCTAAGGACGCCTGGTTTGACTGCGAGCAGACCAGGGTTATTAACGGGCGCGTTGTTAGCACCCTCCCCATTCCCATTGAGCCCTATAGGGGCTCGAATGGGAATGGGGATGGGTTCCTTGAATAAGGAATTACCGGGCCCTCCAAGGTCGGAATGGCCCAGTAATTCCTCATTCAAGGACCCGCTAATAGCGGCATGGTTACCTCCTACCTAGTAATGACACACAATATGTTAAAACTCTCGGCAGAATCATGCTCAGCACGAAAGGTCAAAAAGAGAACCCTAGAGAGAATTCTGCCCGAAAAAATAGAAGTGCATTTGTTCAAAACAAGAAGTAGTTACTATGAAGGTGGAGAGAAATGTGATTGCCTCTTGGCCCACCGTCGAAAGGTTATGGAAAACTAAAAATCAATTCATGCCATTGAATGCCAGTCGGAGGAAATAACTGCTGAGCCATCACGGATTAATAAAGAATACTACCAGAGGTTATACACGTGTGAAAGAAAGAAGGGGAAGGAGCAATTGATGGATTACAGAAGCAGCTGCAACCTTACAAAGATTGATGACGAGGCGAGCGTGAACCTAAAAAAGAATCTAGATATTGAAGAGCTTAAAAAAGCAGCATGCCAACTAAACACAGGAAAATGTCCAGGGCCTGATGGCTTGACAGCTGAATTATACAGGATTTTGCCAGATGAAGTGTTTTCTTTGCTATTGTAGATGTTTAAAGACTCTCTCAGGAAAGATATGCTCCATCATTCCACTTGCCACGCAATTGCCTCATTGTTTTTAAAACCAGGAAAGTCTAAGCTGAATATGAACAGTTACAGGCCCATAAGTCTTATCAACACAGACAATAAAATATTGGCCAAAACTATCACGATGAGACTTGAAAGGTTGCTACCAGAAATAATCGGACAAGAACATGCAGGTTTTGTAAAAGGACACCATGCTTCAGTAAACATGCGCAGAGTGATTTTGACACTATTCGAAAGCAAGCGTTTAGAAAGTGAAGATGCAGTAACCTCACTGGATGCCGAAAAGGCGTTTGACCACAGTCAATGGGACTATTTGATGGTTGCATTAGAAAACTCAGAAGTAGGAGAATATCTACTAGGATGGATCAAACTACTGTATTACAAACCTACGGCGAGTATATCAACTAGGGCTGTACCTAATAGCATATTTAGTATTCGTCAACTATTCGGCCAAACCCGAATATAAAGACAAATAGTTGCTTTATTTAATAAATCATGTTCCAAACTTCAAAAAACACACTTTAAAAAAAGAAATAAAGCACAATTTTAAATGCATTCTATACTTTTATTTATCTTCATTGTAATTAATGTAGCATCTCTATTTAAAGTATAAATGCCAGAAAAAAGCAGATTTAACCAAAATGAAGGGACCAAATGTACAGAAGATTGTTGCATATTCAGTGCCAGTTAACGTAGGTTTATAGTGATTATTGCGAAAAAAAAGTCTCGAATAACAAAAGTTTCGAAAACAAAGTTTAAAAAAAAAAGCTGTGTCAAGCTATATTTAACATTCTTTCGAAACCAATCCGTCGACTATAGTCATGGACTGGTTTCAATTGAAATGCACTTTCACATGTTAAAAGTAGCATTTCAATGCTTTTATTTTGTAACTTTGAAATGTTACATGGAACTGTTCATTCTGTAATTTCAGCACTGGCCAGCCCCTTGTAATGTTTAAAAGTCTTTGTGTATATTGGGGTGGGGTACAGTAGGAGGCTTCATGAATGCAAAAGGACTGCCTTTGTGAATCAGATGCATTGCATTCTCTATCCAGTTGCAAAGCCGATGAGGCCTAGTTTTGAAACTTCTTTGCAGCTCACAAAGAAATGTATAAAATGGGTCATGTCGACTCATGCAGGACATGCGTAAACTCCATCTCACAACTATTCACCCCACCCAAACAAATGCTGCTCACTTTTCACTTATCCTAGCCACTCTTTCTTGCCAATAGACAAACATATGCAACTTATCATTCCTGATAACATATCAGATAATGTTAAACTCAGGGCTCAACTCCTTAAAAAGGAAAAGGGGGAACTATGATGTACGCAATGGGAAGTGACATGACAGGAACTGAAGGTATCTTTGCACAGTTCTTTCTGTTTGTCTTTTCCAACTGAAAAAAGTGCACATTGCATATAAATATTCACCAAAAGAAAAGATGTTCCTGTATCGTTGCAGGCTAAGTATAAAAGAGGAGCACCTTTTATGTCTAAGAATCTGTAACAAAACATGCCCTAAAGAGCAGATTACAATAAAGGATATTTTTCAGCTGTGTGATAGCAATTTGTCTGGTCTAATTCTATTGTTTTGCAAACTGAAGTCTATATTTGCCTTTCTGAGTTCATGTTGCATTGTATTCAAATGAGAATGTCAAAGTATTTGGCATGAGCCGAATAGCAAGAAACTATTCGGCCGGAGCCGAATAGCTTTTTTCCAGCCGGAATTTGGCCGAATACTTACTCGAAGCCGAAGTTCGGTACACCCCTAATATCAACAAATTGTTTTTTGTTCAAAAAGATTTGAATTGGGTAGAGGGACATGTCAAGGATGTCCTGTGTCCCCGTTGCTTGTTGCTCTCGCTATGGAACCTCTGGCTACAAAGACCAAGGCAGATGAGTTGATTCAGGGAGTCCAATTTGGTGAAGCCTCTCAAAAGTTATGGCTATACGCAGATGATATGTTGCTGATGAAACAAGGAGTAAGACAATCATTCAAAGCACTAATGAACCAAATCAACGAATTTCGTGAGTATTCTGGATATAAAATAAACTGGTCCAAATCAGAAACATTGCCTGCATCAAAGACGTGTACTGCACACCAGCTTTTGGAATTTAGCGTCAAGTGGTGTCCCGAAAAATTACGATACTTGGGCATTTGGCTAACGAAGGATGTGGATCAAATGATGGAGGTTAAAATGCACCAAACTATCGAACTATTAGAAAAAGACTTACTTAGATGGAGTGAATTGAAGTGGAGACTTTGGGTTAGAGTAAACGCCATCAAGATGAAACCGGCTCCTCAAATTAACTAATGTCCTATGTATGATTCCGCTGGTTGTGAGGAGAAAGCAGATAAAGAAAGTAGAGAGTCTAATACAAGCATTCTTCTGGGACAGCAAACAACAACAGTTAAAACTCTGGAAATTACAATTATCGACGGAACATTTAGGTTTGGCAGTACCGGACTTTGGTAGCTATCATCATTTGGAGCAAGACATTTGCTTCCATTCATTGAAAACTCTCCAGATGTTTGGACTCAAGCTGAAACTAGCAGATGTACTGCACTAAATCCAAGAGCATTATTATCTTTGGAAGATGTACAAGGATGTAAGTCAAGTGCAGTAACAACATTTCTAAGGGCGTGCAGGAGAGGTCTTATGAAAGTTAATAATGAAGAAGGTTCCAGCTCGAAAAACTGTTCACTCTGGTTAAATCTAGAAATTAAACTGGAGGAGAAAATGTATTTTGGCTCGATTAGTTTTTATGTGGCATTCAGTGGTTAAAAGACCTAATTGAGGATGGGGAATTGATTTCTTTTGAAAGATTGAAAATTGCGAAGAACCTTGACAATGTAACATATGGAGAATATAGGAAACTGAGCAAGGCAATTGGTAATACAATCCCAGACGTGGGCAAAGATTGATTTGATTGGCTGCAGGAGTTCAAGAAGAATGGCCACATAGCCTCCAAGGTGTATACTCTCCTAGAACAGTTCAGGGTTCTGAATGAAAACCTTCTAGTGAAATGGTCTGAAGCATTACATTCAGAAATGTCTGTGGGTAGATGGAAAATATTTGCAGAAATATATCCTTAACCGCATTAAAGCTGCGAGAAAGAGTAAGACAAATTAAAATCCTGAACAGGGTGTTTTGGACTCCACAGAAATTATTTAAGAGGGGATTGTTAATGTCTGAGGCATGTTGGAGATGGAAGCTCAGAAGAGGGAACATATGAACATATCATATGAGAGTGTGGATCTGTGAGGGATTTTTGGAGGGAGGTAGCAATGACAATGAATTGAGTCTTAATGTTGGATGTGGATTATGATTATGAGAGTATCATTGTAGGTGAAAAAAACCTGATAGAGGGTTTGTCATATCCACAAAGATGTTGGTTTTTTAGAGCATCATTATCTGCTAAGAAGATCATTCTAAGGTACTGGAAGAGTGAACAAATTCCACCTGTTTCTGAATGGTTGAGGGATCTAGAACAGACGTCAAAAATGGAAAGGTTGACTTTATGCAAAAACAAAAAAAGAAATGTATATGAAGATATCTGGGGTACATTCCTGGAAAAGTAAAATGTTTAGCTTTATTGGACTGTAATTTTTTAGACTGTACTGAGTTGATTTGACCACACTTGTGAACTGTTGTTAATTAATCAATTTTTATTCTTAATGTACTGTGTTAAATTCAAATAAATATGTGAATATAAAAAATCTTCCTGATTAATTTTCAACTGCTTAACAACCAATGCTTTTCCCTCCACAAACTGTCATGCTATTTAATAGATACAAATGAAAAGCACACTGCTTTATTGAAATTTGCTGTACCATTTACACTGAATTTTAGAATTTCTTTAATTTAAATTATTTAGGACTACACACCCCACAATGCATTTGGAACTGCTGCAAAGGAATCACAGACTTTGAGTGACATACAGTATTGACTTGCCGCAAGGCTCTTTAAGGCAGGTGTAATTGTCTGGCTTTTTTTGTTCTCTCTTTTCTCTCTATTCCCTTTGGCCTCCAATGCTATTATAATACTGACCGGCATTCCTCACTGATATGGAATCATGTGTTAACCTCTTGCATAACGCCTGGTATCAGCTCTGTATCCTTCTGTGGTGTTCACCTTTTCAGATAAGTAATTTCTGTCTTCTAGGGATGTAAATTCCAATAAGCCCTGTTTTAGGCACTAAGATTTGATGGCTATACCCAACATGGGACTGAATGAAACAATGAAACCTCAGACTTTTGAGCACTGTTTTCTATCTTCTCTTCCCAATCTCAACACTTTAAGGACTTCTTTCTGTTTCTAAAGGATCAAAGATAAGATTATTACTCCTCTCCTTGTCGGATATTTTCTCCTGATAACGTTCTCTCAAAGCTGGAAAGGTAAAAGGTTCCCATAAAATGTCATACCTTAAAATTCCTACCAGCGGGCCCCGTTTTATCCCAATGGGGTCATCAGAAAATTCTAAAGAACAAACTTAAACTCCTCTCCCCATGAGAGTATAGACTGTATTCTTAATTATTTTCCTCTAGGAGGAAGTACGTAGATGCCATTGCCATAAAGCTGTAAACCCAAAGAGATTATTATTTTGTCCCTCTCCGGCACTCGACGATCATGGGGACAAAAAAGATGGAAATCATTCCCCACTACGGACATCCTGATGGGGAGGATGGCCTGTGAGTTCAAAGTCTGAAAGGTTGCCCCTTCATGATGATCTACCTGGTTGGGAAAGTTAGTGTTTTCTAAAGGACTCGTACTTTGTAGAGCTGACCCACACATTTTTTTTACACCGGCCTCTACTTGTTGGGATTTTAGTCCATTGGTAGAACACCCAGATAGTATAGGAGTGCTTGTTTTCTGGAAAGTCATATACACCTGTATTATAGTTTTAATGTTGGCATCTGTTCCAGGCCAGAAAAATCCCTCTATTAAATAGGTTTTGGAGTTTCAAGTGTTCCGGTTGATCTCCTGTCAAATGTGACCAAGCTCTGCCTATGATCACCCTTTTATGCCTGTCTGGGATCACCAATTGTAGTTTTACCTAACCCACTGGAGAGGTGCCTCCCTTATAGAGAAACCCATGTTTCAGAAGGAACAATGTTTCCGCTTTCTCACAGCCCTCTATCTCTGAAACCACATGTGCAAATGACTTGGACAGAAAGGGGTAGTTTCCTTGGGCCGCGGCTAAATCCAGAAGTGTAGTTGATTCTCCCTTACAATCTTTTTGGGATTCAGTGTTGGAAGGGCCACCAGATGTCTCAAAACCCTGAGTTCCCTTATCAGTTAATTCCTCTCCAAATGTTTCCATAAGTCTCGGGAATATTGCTGTTACCAGTACCCTTTGGGCCACCTTATCCCCTCGGTGAATCTGGAATGGGTCCTTTCCGTGATTTTGTAACAAGACCTTAACATCGTCTCGAAAGTGTGGGTCTATCACCCCCACTAAAATATCAATCCCAAATCTCCATGCTAACACTGATTTGGGAGCTAGTCTAATGTATGTATCAGGAGGTGGAATCAATATAAAATCAGTGGGTATCAGTCTTCTTTCACCTGGAGGAATCGTCTCATCCCTACTACTACAGATATCAAACCCAATACAGCCCTTAGTAGCTACTGAGGGGTCAGATGCTCTGGCACTTAGTTTCTGAAATCTTAGGGTTCCCCAACTTGTATCAGTGGAGCCGCATCCCATCTCTGACACCATTTGTGAAGACATCATGAACAAAGACAAGTACAACAGATTCAGGATTCAAAATAAAACACTTTATTAACTTAAATGTCAGGATGGAAAAAAGCCTGACTTGCCCTCTGCTAAGGTGGGATTTCCCTACCTAAATGAAACTAAGGAAAGTCTAAGTCAAGGAGTTCAACTGTCTTGTCCAAAACCTATACTTTCCCTCACAACTAAATCTGTACAAAGTATAGGGATGTCAGTAACCAAAAGAAACAGTGTTCAACACAAAGTTCTGAGCTTCTTCCTGCTCGCAGCTTCCTTTCAGCTCCCTTCCCCAAGTGTAAAGCAGTTCCAAAAAAACCCCCGAAAAATTACTTTTCTTAAGTTCAAGACGATAAGGTTTTAAACATTGCTCGGGGTTCCCTTCCCCAAGTTCCAAACAGCATAGCTCAAACACAAGATAACCTTGAGACTCCGTCCTAAAGTCAGCAAATGTCTCAAATCTCAAAGGTTTCCTTCCCCAAGATTTAGTTTTGTTTCCAAACAAAATATCCCGGTGTTCCTGGTTTTGATTTACAGAGGTCAGTTAATTATGCTTTCAAATGTACATTCCTGTGGTTTGCAGCATTTACACAATTTGGTATCCAACATTCCTCTCTTCCGTTTAATTTTAAAGTTCCATTTAAATCAAGCTTCAGGAGCTTTTTGATTTGCTTATTCTTTAAAGTTACTTCACTTCACTTCAGAACTCAGCATACAGTGGCTTTACTTGCATTTGAGGTTCCGTTCCCTTCTGGATTCAACATGTAATAATTCTGTTTGTTTGGAAAGTTTTTATTCAGTTTGGTATTCAATAGCTACAGGTTTTGGCTCGCAACTCATTTTCAATTTAATGTGTTGTTCGACATTCATTCAATTCACTTTAAATGAATTACCCATCATTCAGAGACCTTTGAAAATGTGTTTTCTTACACACGCAACTACTCCAATACAAAGTATTCCTGGCAGTTCAGCTATTAACAATGGTTAACACCAGAGACTTTCGAAAATGTGCTCTTCTGAGACATGCGACCACTCCGATACAAAGTATTCTTTATAATAGAGTTCACACTTGCGCACCAGATTTCTCATTTGTTGGAAACTCACTGGTCGCTTTAACAGTTCATCCAGCAGTGCGGGTCACAGAGTCTTCTGCTTGTGATGTCAGAGTCCCAGATCCTGTCCCTCAGGCACTCCTGTGTTGACCTTTCAACACAGGGAAATGAGAACCTTGAACATAAGGGAAAGGTACAGCCTTCCCACACGGCTCCCTTCACCACATTCAGTTCACTCCATGGAGCCCCCATGCTTCCATAGACCGCCTCTCCCTGCAGTCCCCAGCGTCTCTCCATCCTGCTTAGATAAGGTTCCCTGCTGCTTGCACCGATCGCCCTGCTGCTTCTCCTGTCGCTCTCTTCACTGCTGCGCATGTTTCCTTTTATACACCTGCAGCCCATTGACAGGCTGAATGTGTGGATGTCCAATTAGCCTTGCCTGACCACAATCAAAGGGACATGCCTAACCCTCACATCTCTTAGCAGGAATCTTCCTTGTCCCAGTACCAGAGTGGTGAAAGAGGGTACTCTTCGTTGCTCTCAGTTGCCTCTTCTTTGTCCAGGTACGAGAGTGTATGGTGTTCATTACTGTGTCACATCTTCCTCGTCTCAGTAGTGTCCATTATCACATGTGGGAAAATGAGGGGTAAAGGGCTTCATCAGTATTTTGTTCCCAGGGTAAAGAAGATTTACCTTGAGCAGCTCATGTGGCTGTATTGGTGTGTCATCTACATCATTCTTCTTTGACGTCCCCAGCCTCGAATCCAGCTGTTGAAATATAAACTAAGCACTCGCCATCATCGAAGTGAGATATTCGTACATTTCATTACCAAGAACAGTAGCAACATTATGGGCATCCATCAACGCTCTAGTGGGAGGAGCAAGTGGGAGGCGCATGTGTCGTCCTGTCACCACCTCATGAGGAAATAAATGTTGGTTTGATGCAGGCTGATTGCGCAATGCGAAAAATGCTATGGGTCGGCAATGAAGCCATCCCTTTTTCAGCGTTGTTTTTATCTTTGCAATTGTTTCTTTGAGTCAGCCATTGTTGTGTTCACAAATTCTGTTCTCTTGCAGGTGATAAGGGCAGGAAAACCTGTGCTTAATCCCCAGCAGGGCAGTGATATGCTCAAATACTTAATTTACAAAGTGAGGTCTGTTATCGGATCGTAGGACCTCGCACACTCCCCACCGTGGGAAAACCTCTGTGATGAACTTCGCTACAAAGAGGGCATCGGGGTGTGAGCATGGACCAGCTTTGATCCAGCAAGAAAATGGGCACACTACTACAAGCATATACCTGTAGCCATTACAAATTTGAATCATGTCTACATAATCGATATGAAGGTATTGGAAGGGCCCATTAGGGCGCTGTATTGTTCCTCTCACTACATGCAACGTGTGTCCTGCGGTTATTCATAAAGGCATCAACATGCTCTGCTAAGTTGGGACAGAACCAGTCTTCCGCTATCTGTGCTGCAAGAACATTTTTACTAGGATGGGTCAGGTAGTGGAGCTGCGTGAGTGCTACTTGCAATAATGTAAGGGGAATAACCGGCTTTCCAGTGCTCTCCTGTCAACACATTGCATCTGTGGGAGTCTTCGATCACCCCCTCCTTATCCATAGCTCCTTGTCCTCTGCTGGTGCACGCCCCTTCAGTTTTATTACTTGGGTGATGAGCAATCAACTATACCTTTCTCGCAATACCATGCATGCATCTATTAAGTGGAGTGTCAAACTCAATTATTTCTATAACATAGGATGCTCACTTTTCTCCTGCCTCTGCAGCTTCATTGCCGCTGGAAACCACGTCCTCTCCCCCTCTTGTGGTCTTGGCATTTCACTACCGCAACAGATGCTGGGAGCTGTATTGTTTCTATGAGCCTATCCAATAAGGGCGCGTGCGTACTGGCCTGCTGTCAGCACGTCAGAAGCCCAACCTTTTCCAACGTGACAGTCCTGCATGTATGGTTGATGTCACGTAGACAGAGTCGGGGTACAATGTGAGCTCCTCATCCTAAAGTGTCTCTAGCGCTATTATGTGTGGTACCAATTCTTACATGTGCGCGTAAAACTGAGAGGGTAATCTTGCGCTCTTCACTACTTAAAATGTTCCGCTCTTTCCAAACTTTACAACTGCCATCCCAGTATGTCGTTCTCCTGTCGGCTGATCAATTATTGAGGACCCATCAATAAAGAGTACTTCCCCTCCCCTGAGGTCATTCTCCCGTGCTCTGGAAATGTCATAATATTCAGTATATGTGGCACAGTGGTGTACATAGTCTACCTCTTCTATTGGTTCTACTATAAATATTGCCAGGTTGACAACTCTACATCTCACTACCTTTATCGCCAGATTTGAGATAAACAATTTATATCCAAATTTTCTCTGTGTGGTCAACATACTCTTGGGCTTTTCAAGAATGGGAAAAAGGGCAAGCTCCATGTACAGAGTGGTGCTCTAGAATGGAAGCAGGGATTGTGGGAGTTGTAGATTTTCCTAGAAATCATGGAAAAAACATGTAGGCTTTCGTCAGGATGAAGGGGGTAAATGTATTGTGATGGGTAAATGGATGTTCTATCTCATTTTCTCCTTTTTCTTATAGAAAGGTACTGTGGTATGATGGGATTCTGCTGACAATATCCCATGACAACTGAGGGAATGTCGGGTAGGGGTGTTTCGGATCGGGAGAAATACCCCCTGCCCAGGTGATCCTCCCATGCTCGTCCACCCCCAGGGTTGGGATCCAAGAGCGATGGCCTTCCCCTGGCCACCTGAACATAGGATCCCTGGGAACACCCTGGGAGAAACGCCTCAGGTTTCTCACAGTACCCAGTAAAGAAGGCGGCAGGGGGATTGTGACATTTAATTCAGGATTTTCACTCTTTTAACAATATTGTTAAAGCAGAATTTCTGTTCCCAATACATTATGTAGCATCACGCTAGAGGCCACTCACTTCACAGTGAACGATTTGGAGAGCGCATTCTTCTCTGTCCCACTCCATGAAAATTCACATGATTTGACATCATTTCTAGAGAAGCCACAGCGTGTGCTAAGCTTGAGTGTCCCGCCTTGTCCCATGCTGAAAACATGGGGAAGGGAAGCCAACGGCTCAAACATCCTGGCATATCATTTCTTGAACACTTTTCTTTAGCATATCATTGTTTCCCACACTATTTGTATTTAGAAGTAAGGATTGGCCATAAGGTTTATTACTGTCTGTCTTTTTATTTTGACAAGACTCTACTAGGACTGTGTAATTATTTGATGGTCGTAGCTTGCTCCCATCTTTAGATTTAGGATTAGACAGGCATTTTTCAAACCCAATTGAAGTTTAATAAACACCCTTGAACTGTGATCACTTGTGTCTGTCGTCTTACTGTTTATACCATGGTTCCTTACATGTGAAGTCAGAAGTGGGATTCAGGCCAACTGAATTGAGTTGGGTACCCCATCAGAGTAAGGACCAACATCCCTTAGGACCCTATACTTTACCAGAAGGCTCAGAACAACAGTCAAGCGACCATGGTTCTCTCAAGGGTAATTCCACCTAATTTTCCCTTGACGAGAAACCCGGTAATCCAAACCCTCTTTCCATCAATGGGGTAAAATCTATGGGTAACTCCTCGACAAACCACCCCTGAAACTCCAACTATCAAATCGGAGTTACCTATCACCCTCTAAGCCCTCAGGCATTCCTTCCTGAAACAACAGTGGTAGAAGGCAACACATATCACCTTTTTTGGCTGCGAAATTATGTAATACCAGGGAGGGATAAGATCCTGGTCTCTCTGGATTTACAAATAGACTTTCCTCACAGCTCCACTATTTACATAATGCCCCAGAAAGAAAATCCTGAAGATATTACGCTTTCTCTCTTGTGGAGAGGAGCTGAGATTGGTCTGACAAAATGTTTCTATCTCCCCAGAAGGGTGACCACCCTCTAGCCTGGCTTTTATCAGACCTATCCAAGGTCCTGTGTTTAGAGCAATAATTGATTGTGTTGTTTCTATCTGTTTGAGGTAAACGTGTTACTTACCTGGTGTTGATATTAGGTGAACTATGAGAAAAACAAGAAATGTACTAAATACAAGAAAAATCTGCCTGTACATGGTTCTCCCTCAAGGAATGTCAGCATACGGCATATTCATGTATCCATTCATGCAGCTTCTGTTTAAAGTATGCCGCAAAAGTCTCCATGCATCATGTTTTTGAATATGCGGAACAATTGTACCAATGTATAAATGCAATTTCTGTTTTTCATATTGGACAATCCAATTTTTGTTTCCTTTTAAAAAAGTGATTTAATGACCGAGGAGAGAAAATAAAAACTACTCCCAGTTTTCATTTATACGAGCGCATGTGTATTATTACTCCTTTGTTTGTACACCTTTCCTCTGGATATGCATAAATAAGGCTACAATAGAGGTTCAGATACACCTCCAATTTCATTTGCATATAATCAAATTGCAATAAGCTTTGACTTTCATAGACAGGACACCCCCTCATGTTTTCCTTTCACTGATAGCCCTTTGTCCTGTGCTATTGCTTGGGGCTCTCCCTCCCGTTTACTCTGGAAACACAAAGGGGCCAGACACAGAATCCTGGAAACCAACGATGTTACTCTTGCAGAGAGATGGGTCACTGGACAAGAAATTGCCCTCTTAATGCAATAGAAGAGCCATCAACCAGAGTTCCTTGTGCAGAAGGTCAGTATTATAGGGGAAAGGTATGTGAGAAACCTGAGGCATTTCTACCAGGCTATTCACGGGGTTCCTTTGTTCAGGCGGCCAGGGAGAGCCATGTCATGATGCCTACTCCCGGGAAGCCAGTTCAGGGCCAGCGTCCCCGAAAGCAGACATCATGTCCCCAGGGAGGGACCCAGCAATCCCTTATAGGGGCTCTTTGGACATTGTCCTGGCGTCTTTGGCACAAGGCTCATAGAAGGCATCAGTCCTGGCACCATAGGCGCCAGGCTCATTATGGGAGTGCTTGGATGGACTTACCTGATGCAGACCATGCTGTTGTTCTGCATCTAGCAGCTGGACGCTCACCGTGTCTGCTCCTGCATCCTGGCTCCAGCTACGCCCGCCTGCAACCTGGAACACCTGAAAAGGAAGGAAAGGAGAGAAAGGTGAATAATTGAACTTTACCTACCTCCATCCGGAGTCTGGAACCATCACTCCGACGATCCTGAGAAAAGACATTATTTTTAGAAGCGCATTGCATCGCTCGCTGCAGCGCCGCGTTCCACTCACCTTCACGAGGCGCCCTCGGGTTCTTCAGCGACCATTGGCACCATCCATCGCCTTTCAGCGCCTAAGGAGAAAAAGAGACAAAACAAAGGTGAGCGAAGGAACAGATTGAGGAAGGCCTTGAGTCTTACCTGATTTACCTGATTTTTGTTGGGACAATCTTTCCACACCTCGGGAGGTGTGGCGGGGAACCTATACATCCAGAAGGCTAACCCAGGGGCATTTGCGGTTTCCCTCAGCTTGCCCAACCCAGAACTCCTCCCCTGGGTCAGACTCAAAGACCCAGGCTCTTGAGGGGCAGGCAGTGAGACCCTGACCTTAGGAGAAATCGCATTTGAACACTGATGCACTCTGCAATTTGAAGTCCAAAAACATTTATTTTGAGAACAGTGAAAGAGGAGTCTGAGCCCGACTGAGGGAGACCCCTGAGGAGTCAAAGACGAGGCGGTGCACAGGAGAAAGCTGTACTTCCAGGGCCGAGGCAAAAGAGGCGAAGGAGAGCGATAGACGAGGCGGCTGAATCCAGTAGGCTGGAGAGTGAAAGCCCCTTTGTCGAGCAACCGCTACCACCTAGAAACCAAGGGGGCTATTCAGGCCTGCCCAGCAGAGAAGGAGAAAGACGACATACAGTGCTACAAGGTTACCAGCGGGCCCTCCCGGGTGAACGGCAGAGTTGGGGAGGCGCTGAGGCTGAAAGTGTAACAGCCTTTGAATCCGACATCAAACAGACGCGATAAAAGGAGACTCCTAAATCCAGCCGGTGAGTTAATTGAAGCAGCAAAAGTCCAATCTGTGGTTTGGAGTGCTTGCAACATTGAATGTGAACTGCTGTATGAAAACTACAAGTACCAAAAGGCAATGCATTATATAAACTGTGAAGCGACGGGTCAAGCAAATTCCAGTGCACAGTCGAAGGTCTTCAATTTTTGATGCAGAGAGGGGGACTCGAACCCGACAGAAGGGAAGTCCAATAAAAAGGTAAAGAAAGCTATGGGAAGGGAACTCCAGAAGTGAACTGAGGAAGGTTTGAGCCCGATTGAGGGGAACCTTTAATTGAAGAGCGAACATTTATTAAGGAACTTTTGTGTGTAAACTGTGTAAATCCCAGGAAGGTTGATCTGGACTTGGGGGGAAAGGACACCTGAGAGGACAATCCTCCCGATCTAAAGGCCAAGAGAGCTCTTAAGACAGTGACGGCAGCCTGATATGTATTCACATAGTTAAAGTGTGCCTCTACGCCAAGTGTTTCACATCACCCACGTGCTGTACAATGTGGGGGAAGAACATTGTCTTAAAGAGGGTCTGGGCCTGGCGGAGGGGAACCCGGGTTGAACAGTAAATCACCTGAGAAGTTGTACATGTGAATTCCTGAGAAGAAATGAACTTTATTGTTTGTTGTGTCGCATCAGGCCCCTCTGAAATAAGAGACTTTGGATGACAAAGAGACTTTGACACAGAAGGCCCTGATGCTGAGGTTTTGAACTGCATCCTCGTGCTATAGGAGCCTGACCGTGGGCCAAACTCGAGTGTGCCGCCTTGTCCTGTGATGAAAACATGGGGAAGAGAAGCCAACGGCTCAAATATCCTGACATATCATTTCTTGAACTCTTTTCCCACACTTTTTGTATTTAGATGTAAAGATTGGCAATAGTTTTATTAGTATAGGTCCTTTTATTTTGACTAGACTCTACTAGGACTGCGTTATTATTTTTTGATGGTCATAGCTTGCTCCCATCTTAGATTTAGGATAGATTTAGGATTAGACATGAGTTTTTCCAAACACAATTGAAGTTCAATAAACACCCTTGAACTGTGATCACTTGTGTCTGTTGTCTTACTGTTGATACCATGGTTTCTTTACAGTACACAGCAGTGTTACATTGAGATTCTGATGGTACTCGAATTCCCTGCTGCACTAGCACAGAGATTGTATCGAAAAGTCCTTTGTCTGCCTTCCTGGATAAAGGGTATTGCTTTGCACTTGGCAAGATTGCCTCGGGTATGAGCTTGATTTTGACCGCTCCTACCCCCTTCAGCAGGCCAACGCCGTAGGGGCTATTGGTCCAAAGTATGCTCAGTACTTGTGCTAGGTCTTCCTCGAGGAATGGCGTGGTACCTTTTTCATTAGGGCCATCCACTGTGGGACTTCCCTGTAATGGATTCTCATGCAGTTTATGATGCTCATAGAGAACACTGTTTCAAAATTGAATAGTCGCCCAAATCAATTCTTTTTCGGTCGGGTCAGCTAGTCTGCGTCCTTCACCTACTGCTATTACAGCTCTCCAAGCTCTTCCCGAATCAATTGTCCTGAGTATAACTACTCTCTTGTCCCTCACATTAGCCATCTCTAGTTCTAGCGGGAACACTGGTTCGCCTAAGGGAATTTCTGGTCTGAACACAACCTTGCCATGCTAGCAGCACTTTTAACTCATACTGAAATAGCTTTGGGTCTAAAGGCAGCCCCCTCTGTACAGTCTGACCGCATAATGTATAAATCCCTTTCTGTGCATTCAGATAGTGGATTCCTGAGGTAGAACATGGTCATGGCCATGGTCTGTGAATGAAATGGTCATGTTATCCTTACTCATCACATCCCTTCCCAGGATGTTAACTGGTGTCTGGCGGGAATATAACAATTGCATGGTAAGGTCATGTTCCCCAATGGAAAATGACAATTCATCAATGTACGGAACCAAAGCTATAGCCGCTGAAAACACTTGTGCATTCATGGCAATGCTAGACATGGGGTAACTCCCCTCCCTAATACAGGATCTAGTCACCCCTATATCCACTAGACAGGAGAAAGTTTTGTCACCTATGGTTACCCCTACACGTGGTTCCTCATTGGGGTTGGGTGTCAAAGATAGGATTGAACACATCAAGTCAGTGTGTGGGCTGTCCTATTGTGGGTATAAAGTCATCCCTATCCCTGTGAAAGGATTTCCTCCTACTACAGTCACACCCGCTAGTCGCTGTGTGGGAGTCTGAACTGTGTTGCCCATTTGTCTTGTGGCCACAGTGTTCTGCTGCACCTATGCTTGCGGTGCATATGTCATGGGTTGTTGTGCTTGGAATAGTGCATGTTCTGTTTGCACCATTTGTGGTGGATATGTATGCATCTGTGTGTGATCTTGGGCATAAGAGTCGGGTTGCTCTGTGTTGTATGTTGGTGGGTATGTTGCCCCCCCATTTTGTTGCATTTCCCCCTCTGCATCTACATACTCGTGATATGTGTCCGATCTTCTCGCATAACCAACATTGCAGTGGAACTCCCATAGGTCTGGGCTGTCCCCGTTAAACCTGTCCAACCTGCTGCGCTGGGTACCCTTCTCTGCTTCCACTGGGCACACCTCATCTTCTCCGAGGCCAATGGTTAGTGCCTCCCCTTCCTGCAAAGCTTCTCCCTGCCGGTTGCAGCTGATACTGTGTGTTCTGGGTAACAACTCCCTCTCCGCTTGTCAACACCGCTCCTTCCATTGTCTATTTTGACAATGTTTTCTGCACTAACTTTGCTTCTTCCTGTTTTCTTTTCTCATGTTTCTTTCTCGTCTTCTGCTGCACTAGTCGACAATAATTTACTATGGTTAACTCAATTTATGACCATGGCTTCGCCTCCATCCTCGCAAATGTTTTCAATTGCCTCTGCACTTGCTGTGGCAATCCCTGGCTTAATATGTGATAAAATAAGCACACGGTTTCGTTCCACTGTTCACGTGTCTCCAGACGCCAACGTTCTTGTATTTCCTGAATATATTGAAGTGGATCTTCGTCCTCAGATATTTTGTGTGCCATAATTGCGCTTATGTTAGATATGTCTGGATACTGCACCCTGAGCATCTGCCATACGGCTTCTCTGCAGTTATTAAACAGCGCTCCATCATGCGCCGAGTTCTGTGCTGTCACTACGGGATATCCTGCCCATTTCCAAACATTGTCAGCTACTTCCCCAGGAATGGCAGAGAGTAAGCTCTTCATGTCACCCATTGCTAATGTCATCCCTGCTGTTAGTCTTTCTAATTCATAAATCCATTTCCCCACTCCTGCGGTCAATGATGGCAACTTACACCTTAATTTATCCTTGTCCATCTGTTTCCACGGTATTTATTGCAGTAATCTGCCACCATTTTCTAACAGTGAAAACTGTGTAATCCCCACACCCTTGTCATATTTCCCTATGTCTTTCATAATGGTAAATTCTCCTGTCATGCTAGTTCTCTTTTGTCCTGGTAATGCTCTTAGCCACTGTGCGTATGGAGTGACTTCATCTGCACTATGCAATCTGCCTTCGGAGCACTTATGCCGCTCCTCAGGTTCTAGCTTTTCCCTTTCTATATCTTCCTCTTTGTCCCACAGTGTCTCCCGCTGTGGGTCTATCCCCTCGGAGTGGCGTTGCAGCCTCCCTCATTCTTCATCATATGCTCCTGTTTGCCTTAGAGGCATAAGCGCTATCCCTCCTGCTCCTATACAGTATCCCGAGTCTCCTCTGTATTCCTGCTTATTCGTCATCATCTAAACGTCTTGGACCCATCATTGTATCCTCAAGCTCCTTAAGGCATCTTTCTCTATTTCAATCTCTCTCTTACTCCTGTCTTTTGTCTCTTTCCTCCTTCTCCCTGCATCAACATTCTTTAACAATCATCTCAATCTCAATTTTCTTCTTCTCATTTGCAACTGCCTCTCCTTCTCTTCTTCGGCCTTTCTGATCCCCTTCTCCTCAATGTTTTCTATTGTCTCCTCCTTTCCCTTTACTCTCTCTCTTTCTCTTCTACTTTCTCTGCCTACTTTCTCAACTGCTCCTGTTCTTCCCTGTCCTCCCTTTCTCTTCTGTTCACTTCCTTCATGAACTTTGCCCATTCTCTATACTCTTCCTCTTTTTCTTTTTCCTTTTCTCTTTGCTTCTTGGTCTCCTCCTCTGGGCTTCTGGGCCCTGTTATGCGTCTTCCATCTAATTTGAGCAATAGCTGTCCTCCCACCCACTCATGTAGTGGAATTGTTGCCTCACCGTCCCCTTTATATCCCTGAGTCACTTTGTCACCCCATGTCACCTTGGCTTGTGTGTTGTTGCGCTCTTTGCGTTTATCAATGGCAGTCCCTGTTTTCTTATTTGCCAGTTTAGCGCCACTAAGTGTGTCTTCGCTACTATACACAGGAGGTGCATACACAGGGTTAGTGTACCCTGCTGCTGCTTTTAACTCTTTCAAGGGGTAAAATCCCTGGCCCCCTGTCGGAGGGTCTGTGGTTTTAGGAGGAGGAGCCGTGGGCGCTATGCCCCCCACATCATGCTGGTTAAGCATCCACTCTTTCTTGGGTGGGTCCTCTTCCTTGTCCTCAAACATCTTCCATAGCTCCAGTATTGCTAGTCTGCTGCTTAATATCTTTCCCTTATATTCCGCATGAAAATATCTGGTCATGTGTTGCAGCACAAGTTTTGAAAGAGAGCCTTCCCTGGGCCATGACTTTGCCATTTTGCCCTCAGTATTGCAAGTCCATTCTGCGCTATACTTGCAGATGTGTCCTAATTTCATGGAAGGGACTTGCACAAATGTTTAAGGTGCATATCCTCCATGGTGACATGTCACTCCCTGACTGCAGATACTTACTTGACCTCAAACAGGGATTTTTTACACACTTTGAACAATTCCAATTTCAATTTTACAATTGTTATAAACAATTAACTAACTTCTTCACAAATAAACCTTGAGTCTGCTCTACCAAAGGGTGGCTCATTGAGAGGCAGCTCCATATCGTGGCTGCAGGTGTCAGCAGGGGAAGCCAGGGGCCAGCCGTCAACCAGCAGCGACCATTAAGGTAGGAGTGGCCTGGGTTAGTGATAGAGTCTTAACTCTACCCTGAAAACCTGGCCACATAGCAGACTCTCAGACTTAGGTGTGTTTCTTCTCCTGTATTTAAATTGTATTGTGAAAGTATGGAAAATTGCATTGTGAAAGTATTGAAAATTGCACAGTGAAATGTAGGCCTTTTTCCCCACTATACAGGACTCTCAGACTTAGGTGTGGTTCTTCTCCACTATTTGGATTGCATTGTGGAAGTATTTAAAATTGCATAGTGAAAGTATTGAAAATTGCCCAGTGAAACATAGGCCTTTTCCCCCACTATACAGGATTCTCAGACTTAGGTGTGTTTCTTCTCCACTATTTGAATTGCATTGTGGAAGTATTTAAAATTGCATTGTGAAAGTATTTAAAATTGCATTGTGAAACCTAGGCCTTTTTCCCGCCTATACAGGACTCTCAGACATAGGTGTGTTTCTTCTCTGCTATTTAAATTGCTTTGTGAAAGTATTTAACATTGCATTGTGAAAGTATTTAAAATTGCACTGTGAAACCTAGGCCTTTTTCCCCACTATACAGGACTCTCAGACTTAGGTGTGTTTCTTCTCCTTTATTTAAATTGCATTGTGTAGTAGTGCCGTTCTGTGGTGTTTGCCTCCTAGCAAAGCAGTCATCTAACAATATTTTCTGCCATTTTCTAAGCTCCTGTCATCTTGTCCAATTTCTACTATTGCCTTGTTTCTCTCTGTTTCATCGTCTTGTTCCCCTCCCTGTGTCCTTCCCCAGTGTTCTCCTCGCCCCCTAACTGCTTCTCTATCGACTATCCTGCTCTCCTCACTAAATCTTGTAGGAAGAATTTTAAAAAGGACATCCTGATCTCCAACCCAGGCCTCCCTATCGCTGATACCTATTCCAGTGCTTCCTCCAGGCAAACCCTCACCGACATCCTCTTTGTCGTTCCCTCACCAGATCTATGGACTCTACATATGGTCTCTGTGCTCTCTCCTTTCTCTTCTTCTCCCATTAAAGGTGGCACCCGGTGGGAGGCCCTTCTGGCCTCCTTCCACTCCTCTAAGGTCATCATTAATGTTTACCTGAATGGCACCGTCTTGGTCCAAAGCCCTTAAGCCATCCTTCTCCTCTTTGATATACGCTTCCCGCGCTTCATCAATTTCCTTTCTTCTCCTGCTGTCCCATCTCTCCCCTCCACGGCTTCCTCGCCTATTCCTGTTGTCTTCCTTGGCTACCTCGCCGTCTCCTCCTTCCTCTTCTGTCCCTCGCCCCCTCGGGCTTCATCTACACCTCCGCAGGGCGTACCTGTGATTTGTACCCCTCACCGGAAGTCTTTCAAGGATGGCAACCGTCTCCATATTGCCACTCTAACCTCTCGCTCAGCTGTCAAACACTCCTCTGACATCTGCCGCGTCCTGGAGAAACTTGACCTCGATGTCCTCGGTCTCACCGAAACATGGTTCACGGCCATCTCTGTCACAATCTTTGACACTCTCCTCCCTGATGGCAACAAGATCCTCTCCGCACCCAGATCCAACCAATCCAGAGGGGGTTTAGCCCTGATCTTCCCTGAGTGGATTCCTGCTTCTGTCATTCCTACGCAGGCCTACTCCTCTTTCAATTGCCTCGTCTGCAGGCTGTCTCTCTCTTGGCCATTCCCTTACTGTGGCTACCTTCTATCGGCTACCTGGTCAGATCTCATCCTTCCTCTCTGAGTGGGTGGACCTCTCCTCTTCCCTCCTGGCCTCGACCACTCAACTCCTCCTTCTTGGAGACTTCAACATCCACCTGGATGCTTCCTGTCCTTCCTTCTGGACTCTTTTGAGAACTCTGCGACTCTCTCTCACTCTCTATTCTCCCCTCTGGCCGGACTCACTCTGCAGGGCACACTCTGGATGTTCTGATCTCTTCAGACCTTCCCTTTTGATCCCTCTCACCACTCCTCTCTCCTGGAGTGATCACTTTCTCCTTTCCTCCCAGCTCACCCTCTCTACCACTCTGGCCAAGCCAACTCCAGGACTGCCACCTACCTTCTCGGTCATCCGACCCATGAAGCGTGTGTCAGTTGAAGCTTTTGCCACCACTTCCCCCCTCTGCTTCCTCCCTTGGATGTCTCAGACCCTGACACAGCCCTTTCCATGCTCCACTTTGCTATATCTGATACTCTCGATGTTCTTGCTCCTTTTTTGAGGATCCTATTAAAGCCTAAAGCCAAGTGCAACTCTTAGTACGACTCAGACATCATCATCCTTAAACGTAAGTGCAGGGTGGCTGAGAGGAAATTGCGTGCTTCCAATACACCCAAACTGGCCTGCCACCTGCTTCAAAGGCAATACCGGCTCTCTGTCCGCACCAAGAAGATAGCCCACATCCAAGCCAGTGTCTCTGTGGCATCTAACAACATGGCCGAACTCTTTAAAATCTGCAAGGAGTTGGCTAATCCTGCTGCAGTCTCGACTTCTCCTGTCCCATCTCAGGCCCTGGCTTCTCATTTTATCTCTAAAACTCAGGACATCCTATCACCCTTCATTCCACTCCCCCTCCTCCCTCTCACCGCTCTTCCTCTGGCCCTTCTTCAGCCACCTCTCCTCCATCCTTCTCTGCCTTTCCCCTGTTCTCCCCACATGAGATTTCTAGAAAAGTCCGACCTAAGAATGTCTCGTCAAAACATGTCAAACTGGATATTAAATTATGCCTCCAATTGTAAACGATTGTATGTATATTGACCTACGCCAAGTTGCTTAAAACTGTACACGAATAACTCTCTACGGCAAGGTCTTGACCTTAGAAATTGATGTAGGCCGCCATCTTGAATCAAACCACCTTTTTAGGTTCTCTTGTTGTGTAAAAGTCACCCTGTACATCAAAATGGTGGACGATGCCATTCCGAATAGAATCTAGGTCGTTTTGACCTCTGTACAGCTAATGTATAACTTGCCTCCAGGCCACTTGTTAGGGTCGTGAACTGAGACCCTGACCTGCATGTAAATGGATTACCTGTATCAACTGAACTGATCTATGCACATACTGATGAATAAATTAGAATTGACCTGGCAGAGACCCTAGACCAGTAATACATTCATGGAATGGTTAACCCGCGAAGGGGTTGGACAACAGGCTGGAGAAATGTATAAAAGCCTGAATGTCCCAATGTACAGTCTCTCACTGAATACATCGAACCCCGTTGAAGTTCGTTGTGTTGTACTGAGGACCAATAGCTATCCGATCTGTCATTTGACTTTGTCATTGCTTGACCTTAAAATAAAGCACTTTGTGTGTTCCTTTGTAACTGGTGTTTGGTGTGTTTCCTTTGGGTTTCCCGGCCTCATATTATTTTTCTCTTTTCACAGTTGGCGCCCGAATAGGGACCCTCAAGATTGATGCCGGACCATTGAAGGTTGAAGCATGATATCGGACCGGGATCGGACGGTGTGATACTACGGGCCCGACTGAACGAGACGCGACACCTCTACAGCGCTGCACGATCCGATCCTTGGACGATAGCCATGCGGTCTGAGACGGCATCTTGACGAGGGTCCCCTTTTTGAGGCGGGCAGATTTGCCGAAATCACCAAACACAAGTTAAAATTCGTTAGGTAAGTTCTTTGATAAACCGTACGGTCCTCCTTAGGTTTGGTCAGGTGAGTCGTGACCTGACTCTTAATTTAACCCTGACAATTTGAATTTGGCGCATTGTATCTGCAGACACAATTATTGACCAGGTAACACCAAGTTTTTGAGAAATGCCTGGGAAATTGTCTAGCTGCTTTAGGGCATTATTCCGCAGCGATCGACAATCTTTGGAATTTAGCCGCCCAGCACCACAGAGGGGTCGCCGGCGTTTACTATGTATTGTAAACATGGCATTGGAAGTGTAGTATTTAATGATATTTGGGACAGACAAACCAGACATGCCTCCGAACTTCAGTGGCCAATCAATGGTAGTTTTGAGATCCTCGTATTGAATACTTAGAGTCAGTCTTGTTAAAGAAAAAGGCCAGACCCACAGCATTTGATGTTCTACAGAATTGGAAAAAAGAAGCCTTGCAGCAGCTTAAGAGTAGGGAAAAACATGCGCGCCGTCACAAAACGAACGCTGAAAAGGCGTTGTTATATGATCAGGACAAACAGTCTGAGTCAGTTAGGAATATGGATAGGGCTTTCTCACTCGGTATTCAGAAAATCTATCCTTCTAAAGACCTTCATGTTTCTGACGAGTTTCTCGACAAATTGTTAAACGAGCGAAGGTCTGGTGCCTCTGCACCACCTCCGCATGATCCCCTTCCTGTTGCTTTGCCTCTTCCTGCTGTTATTCCTGCTCTCCCTGCTCAACCTGTTGTTCCTATTCTTCCGGCTGTTGTTCCTCCGCCTGCTCTACTACCTCTTCCCATTGCACCAGTAATAACACCTCCATTGAATCTACCTGCCCCTCCACTCCCGAGTGGTTCTGTACTGACTATAGTTGATCGGGGTGCGGGGTCGAAGGTTGTTACTCGTAATACTGTCCCTACAGAAAAAAAGCGGGATTTGTTTGCATGGGCTAAGCATTGTATGGAGAGAGATGATCGAGCTAATGTTTTTGCCACACTGTCTAATATGGATAATTTTCCTGAGAAAAATGTTTTTATTGAGGGTTTAGGGATTCATTTATGCGTAATGTGGGGTAAATTAAATAATGTGGATCTCCCACAAGGGCTGAGGGATCTGAATACTTTAGCACTATCAAGAGATACTGTCACAATGTGCAAAAGTTCCTGCCCCCTGAGACTCCTCACCTGGTTCTTCAGCAGGGTTTGAAGACTTCGGTCTCCTTCTTCTCTCCGTTTGTAGACTTTCTCTTTCTTCACTTGACTGAATAGTCCTTCTTCCCTTCCTTCGTTCGAAGAGATAGGGGCGGTCTCCCCCCGAGGCCACCTTGCCCGCCTATAGATCTGGCAGTCAGGTGGACCCAGGGGAGTCCGCTCCTCAAACAGGGAAAAAGCCTGATAAGGCAGAAAAAACCCTGTGTTTCAATTGGGGCTCTTGATATGTCCGATGTGAAGACTGGAGAGGCTGGCGTAGTCCGGTATCAGTTGTAAATGCAAGCTCAAGGTTTGATCCTTATAGATGAGGGTTTGGCCACTCTCGGGAAGCGAAGAGAAAATCCAACCGGAAGCTAAGGAGTAGTTAGACGCAAAAGAATCCTGGACCAAGGTAAGAAAGGAAATAGAACGAGAGGCTACGAGCGTGAGAGAGTGAGAGTGTGTGAGCGCGAAAGAGAAAGAGAGGATGCGAGTGCGAGAGAGAAAGGGGAAGTGAGCGTGAGAGCGAAAGAGAGCAGTAGTGAAAGAGTAGGAGTGAAGGAGAGTGGAAAAGAGAGAGAGAGCGATAGCGAAAGAGAACGGAAGAGCGAGAGAAAGAAAGAATGAAAGAGGGATAGACAGAGAGGGAAAGCGAGCGTCAGAGAGAGAAAGAGTAATCGGCGCGGGAGTAGCACGGGTCAGCTGACACCGAACACACCGCGAAAGAAAGATAGAAAATCCAAGCAGGTACAACAGGGAGGAACGAGAGAAGAGGAATCAAGCGAGGGCTGACAGAAGTAGAGAAAAATCGGTAAAGACGCTAAGGATAGCGAAATAACAGATGAAGCAAAAGTAATAAGATTCGCTTGACGGGGCACTGCAAGCAGACGAAAGTCAGGAGACTAACAAAGCGAGTTGCAACGCAAGTTGCAGGGGGGCGTGGTCTCCTATTATACCTGCCGGTCCTAGACGACTAGACCGTCAGGCGGACCGCTGTAGAGACTCAACACCGCCTCCATCTTGCCCAGAGTTTCCACGGCCGCGGTGTGACAGTATGCCCTCTCTTCATCGACTCTCCCCCAGGTTTTCCCGGATGTAGGCGATGGAACTGTCTTAAAAGTTGTGGGGCGTGAATATGTCTTCTGGGCTCCCAAGACCGTTCTGCGATCGAATACCCCTTCCACTGCACCAGGTATTGTAGAGATCCATGTCGGTAACGTGAATCCACCAGCCTCTCCACTTCATATTCTTCCGGTTCTGGTTCTTGGAGTTTAGAAGAGGGTATATGACGGTTCATGGGATCAGGATGATAAGCCTTCAGAAGGGAAGTATGAAAAACGGGGTGAATCCTTTTCAGCCTGGATGGAAGACGTAATCGAAAAGCCACAGGGTTTACTTGAGACAAAATGGGAAAAGGGCCTATAAAGCGGGCTGAGAATTTCCCTGGATGAACCCAACGTGGGAGATATTTGGTTGACAACCAGACCTTGGTTCCCACTTCCCATTCGGGGTTTTGAGATCTCTTTTTATCCGCATATTTCTTGTATCGAGCTCTACTTGCCTCCAACTGCTGAGTAGCATCCTTCTGGATGGATCGGAGCTCAAACAGGCGTTGATCTACCGAAGGGACTGAAGTTGGAGGTATTCCAAAGAGAGGTATATGTCTCGGATGATATCCGTAGGTAAAGTAGAAAGGGCTGCAACCAGTTGCCGAATGTACAGTGTTGTTGTAGGTGAATTCTGCTAGAGTTAGAAAGGATTTCCACCTATCTTGTTCCTGATGGCAAAAACAACGGAGATATTGTTCAAGGGTGGAATTTAGGCGTTCTGTCTGTCCGTTGCTTTGGGGATGATAACCAGAGGATAAAGCTCTCTTTATTCCTAGAGTACTACATAAAGCCGACCAGAATCGGGATGTGAATTGGGAGCCCCTGTCGGACACTATGGTCCGAGGTAGACCATGCAGTCTTACTATTTCTTTGAGGAAAACTTCAGCCGTTTCGGATGCAGATGGCAGGCCAGGCAAGGGAGAAAAATGAGCCATCTTGCTCAAAGTATCCACCGTAACCATGATAGCCGTTGATCCCATTGAAAGAGGGAGATCCACGATGAAATCAGTGGAAATGTGTTCCCAGGGTTGTGATGGTAGAGGTTCTTGTTGGAGTAACCCCATGGGCCGATGAGTAATGGGTTTATTGGCCGCACAAACCGGACAAGCCTTCACGTATGTTCTGACGTCCTGGTCCATAGTCGGCCACCAGAAATATCTGGATATCAGATGGAGGGTTGCTTCTTGGCCCTTATGTCCTGCCGAAGGGAGATCATGGCACCAGAATAAGGCTTGTGTCTGAAGTTTCTCAGACGGTAAATACAGTGATCCTTGATGAAAGAATAGTTTCCCTCTCCTTTCCATACTGGTCCTATGGTCAGAAGAGACACCAGGGAAATTAGTCGAACGCTCAACTTCTTGTATGAAGGAATTGATAATTCCTAAGATTCTCTTACCAGGAAGTATCTCACCCAGGCTCTGTTCTTCCTTGGGCTCCAGACTGCGGGACAGAGCGTCAGCTAAGGTATTCTCCTTTCCTGGAAGGTAGGTTATTTCAAAGTCGAACTGGGAGAAAAAATACGCCCAGCGGGCGTGACGAGAATTACGGCATTCCATCTGTTGCAAAACCTTGAGATTCCGGTGGTCCGTGCGAACCAGAAAGGGATGGGCAGCCCCCTGCAGTAAATGTCTCCACTCTATACATGCCTGACGAATAGCCAGTAATTCTCGTTCCAGAACAGAGTAGTTCCTCTCACTCGGTGTAAGAGTTCTGGAATAGTAGGCCACCGGATGTTCTGCTCCATCCTTGCTTGCTTGTAGGAGAACAGCTCCTATGGCACCTCCGGAAGCATCCGTCTCCACCACAAAAGGAAGAGACTGATTTGGTTGCACTAGGATGGGAGCGGTGGTGAAAGTCTTCTTAAGTAAGAGAAAGGCTTGATCCGCCTCCTTATCCCAATCGAACTTCTGACCCTTCTTAAGCAAACGGGTTATTGGTAGTACAATATCCGAGAAGTTGGGAATAAACCTTCTGTAAAAGTTAGATAGTCCCAGAAATCTCTGAATATCCTTGGGATTCCTGGGAGTAGGCCATAGGAGAACTGCCTTAACCTTCTCCGAATCCATCTGTACTCCTTCCTTAGAAAGGATGAATCCTAAATAGGATACTGAAGAGGTTTCGAAAACACATTTCTCAGGTTTGACCAGTAGTTGATGTTCTCTCAGCCTTTGAAGGACCTGCGTGACGTGTCTTCGATGTTCAGAGAGGGAGGAAGAGAAAATCAAAATATCGTCTAAATAGACAACCACAGAGATGTATAACATGTCTGAGAAGATCTTGTCAACAAACCTTTGGAACACGGCAGGAGCATTCACTAGTCCGAAGGGCATTACCCGATACTCAAAGTGTCCCATGGGAGTCCTAAATGCCGTCTTCCATTCATCTCCTGCCCTTATTCTCAACAAATGATAGGCTCCTCGAAGGTCTAACTTTGTAAAGATAGAGGCTCCTTCCACAGCTTCAAGTACCTCCTTGATGAGAGGCATGGGGTACCTATCCCTGATGGTCATGCTATTCAGCCCACGGTAGTCTATACACGGCCTTAATTCAGTGGTTCCCTTCTTGGGAATGAAGAACATTGAGGCTCCTGCTGGGGAACGGGATTCTTGTATTAAACCGTTTTGCAGATTGGCATCCAAGTACTCCTTCAAGGCTCTTCTTTCCGGAAGGGACATAGGATACATACGACCAAAAGGAACAGATGACTCGGGCTTTAGGTCGATACCGCAGTCCTCTGCTCGATGTGGGGGTAAAGAACGAGGTAGCCTGTCTTCAAAGATTTCAGCATACTCCTGATAATGCGGTGGAATCGTTTGGACCACTGTAGTGCATGTCGATTGTGCTTTCCCCTTCTTCATCAAAGGAGAGGGTTGTGGTAGACATTCCTTTGAACAATACTGTGACAAAAAACAGACGGTATTTGCGGACCAATCAATCCTGGGATTATGTTTCCGTAGCCAGGGTATGCCTAGGATGATTGGGAAATGGGCTGCTCTTATAACATCAAAGACAATCCGTTCTTGGTGTTGAGACAAAGACATGTTAGCCGGAACTGTCTCCTTAATGATGGGACCGGATGAAAGGGGTACACCATCGACTCCTTCTACAGGCAAAGGGCAGGCCTTCTGACGTAGGGGTATGCCTTGTTCTTGAGCCCACTGGATGTCAATAAAGTTACCGGCCGCACCACAATCCAACATAGCTAGTACTTCAACAGATAGGGAGGATTCAAATGTTAGACGCACAGAAAACACCATAAGACTGTTGTTATCCGCAGAGGGATCCTGGTGAGTAGAATTGCAGGGATTCCTTGATCCTGCCCGGTTCCTTTCCCTGCTCAAGACCGGGGAGGCGCGTTTCCCGGACGTCTCGGGGGCACATCTGGACAGGTTCGGAGCAAATGTTTCGAGGATCCGCAGTACATGCAGAGACCCAGGTCTCTGCGTCTCTTGCGTTCCTCGGGGTTCAAAGGACCTCGGGTTGTTCCTATTTGCATAGGCTCTTCCTGTTGTGGTCTGTTAGGAGAACCTATCGAGGGATTCCCTCCTATGGGATGGAGTCTGAATCTCCTTCTTTCCAACCTTCGTTCATGCAATCTGTACTCCAGTTGCAGGGATAAAGTCACCAACTCTTGGAAGGAGGTAGGACGCGCCATTCTGGCCAGCTCATCCTTGAGTTCATCCTGTAAACCTCGGCGAAAAAGGGTCTGTTGAGCCGAATCTGGCCATCCGGAGTCTGTGGCCAGTTTGGTAAAGGTAGAGGCATAAGTCTGTACATCTTGATTGCCTTGACGGAGATCTAGGAGGGTTTCATAAGAAGAATATTGGACTTCTGGTCTCTCAAACCTGGCACACAACAGTTGAGTGAACTGAGCGTAATCCGCTAGCGCAGGGTCTGCGAGTGTTATCAGTGGGGTTGCCCAAGCCAGAGCGTTACCCGTAAGGTTGGAAACAAGAAACCCTACCTTAGTTCTATCCAATTCATATGCCCTGGGCCGAAAAGTGAAGTAAACCATACAGGCATTCAGGAATTCCTTTAGGTGTTTCGGATTACCATCGTACTTCCCAAAAGAAAAGGTCAGAGGAGGTAGATCGCCTCGGGATTCTTCTCGTGTCGCAACCTGTTGGCGTAAGTTAGCGTTCTCGGTCCGGAGATTCTGTACCTCGGCCTGAAGGCCCTGAATAGCTGTAACCATCTCCTGGAATTGTTCTAAGGAGGCCATGCCGGTAGTTGGGCGTTGCAATCTGTCACAATGTGCAAAAGTTCCTGCCCCCTGAGACTCCTCACCTGGTTCTTCAGCAGGGTTTGAAGACTTCGGTCTCCTTCTTCTCTCCGTTTGTAGACTTTCTCTTTCTTCACTTGACTGAATAGTCCTTCTTCCCTTCCTTCGTTCGAAGAGATAGGGGCGGTCTCCCCCCGAGGCCACCTTGCCCGCCTATAGATCTGGCAGTCAGGTGGACCCAGGGGAGTCCGCTCCTCAAACAGGGAAAAAGCCTGATAAGGCAGAAAAAACCCTGTGTTTCAATTGGGGCTCTTGATATGTCCGATGTGAAGACTGGAGAGGCTGGCGTAGTCCGGTATCAGTTGTAAATGCAAGCTCAAGGTTTGATCCTTATAGATGAGGGTTTGGCCACTCTCGGGAAGCGAAGAGAAAATCCAACCGGAAGCTAAGGAGTAGTTAGACGCAAAAGAATCCTGGACCAAGGTAAGAAAGGAAATAGAACGAGAGGCTACGAGCGTGAGAGAGTGAGAGTGTGTGAGCGCGAAAGAGAAAGAGAGGATGCGAGTGCGAGAGAGAAAGGGGAAGTGAGCGTGAGAGCGAAAGAGAGCAGTAGTGAAAGAGTAGGAGTGAAGGAGAGTGGAAAAGAGAGAGAGAGCGATAGCGAAAGAGAACGGAAGAGCGAGAGAAAGAAAGAATGAAAGAGGGATAGACAGAGAGGGAAAGCGAGCGTCAGAGAGAGAAAGAGTAATCGGCGCGGGAGTAGCACGGGTCAGCTGACACCGAACACACCGCGAAAGAAAGATAGAAAATCCAAGCAGGTACAACAGGGAGGAACGAGAGAAGAGGAATCAAGCGAGGGCTGACAGAAGTAGAGAAAAATCGGTAAAGACGCTAAGGATAGCGAAATAACAGATGAAGCAAAAGTAATAAGATTCGCTTGACGGGGCACTGCAAGCAGACGAAAGTCAGGAGACTAACAAAGCGAGTTGCAACGCAAGTTGCAGGGGGGCGTGGTCTCCTATTATACCTGCCGGTCCTAGACGACTAGACCGTCAGGCGGACCGCTGTAGAGACTCAACACCGCCTCCATCTTGCCCAGAGTTTCCACGGCCGCGGTGTGACAGATACTGTGGAGAAAGTACATGAGCATGTCGAAAGGTTGTTTGAGTATAGGAGAAATTTGGAGAAGTTACAGAATGAGGATGACGAAGAAGAGAGTATGTATGTACAGAAACAATTTCTTCCGTGTCGAAAATGGGCATCTGAGGAAGCACAAATTTGTACAAGAGATGCGATTAGATGCATTTCAGATTTATCGATAACTCTGGTTGAGGTATATGACACATATAGTCAACATACGCTAGAAATGCAGAGGAAGGTGATTCAGGTAATGGTAGAGTACCTGCAGGATGAATGTGTGAGGAAGAAGGTTAGTTGTCCCACAGAGTTACTGGGTATTTATAAGAGAGCTTTTTCACTTGACACTTCTTCGACTGCTTTAGCGGTCGACTTAGCTCTGTTGCTTAGTAAGTGTTCGGAGTTGCCTATATCTCAGTTGCCTATGAGAGAGGTACCTCCGACATTTGTCCCAAAAGTTGAGATTGCTGCTAATGCTGCAGCAGGCATAGCTGCTGTGGACATTCCTGCACATTATGTATCACAGTTTGTTCACGTCCCGTTTTCACGACAGGAAGTGAACACTATTAGGCAATCTATTCCCGACATTAGGAAAAATCCGACAGGATTCTATAAAGAGATAGAGTCCGTCTTGCAGTCCTCAGTGTTCATACTAGGCGATATTGACTTGTTATTCCCTGTACTCCTGCCCGTAGATTTGTGGAAGCACGTTAGAACAATAGATGATGCTCCTGGGTTGGGAGATATGTGGGCTAATATAACTAGGCTTGACGGGGAAAGGCCAGCTGGTGACAGACCGCCTCAGGTGATACTCACTTTGCCTGACAGAATCATTGCGAAATTAAAAACTATAATTCCCGAAAAAAGAATTATATGGGACAGGTTTACGGCCTGTGTCCAAGGAAAATCTGAGGGTGCCACCGAGTTCTTTAATCGGTTCGAACAAGTATTCTCGGACTTTAGTGGACAGGATTTAGGCATAGAATCTGGGAAAAGGTTATTTGTAGACAAATTCGGGTGTGGATTGCTGCCTGACATCCAGTCACAGATTATGTCTTCCGAGAGCACTTGGCAGGCGAAATCCCAATCAGAAGTACTGCACATGGCTCAGTACTACGAGAACCGTGTCAATAATGAAAAAGATAGAGTAGAAAAGAGAAAAGGAGACTTAAAGACTAAAGTATTGTTACAACAAATTGTTAGAGGCCCCAGAGGGGGTAGTTCGCAGATTAGAGGTTAGTATGTTCCACAAGGGAACGTGCCCTTGGGTCCTGTGAACATTAACCAGTGTGCCTATTGTCGCCAGGAGGGTCATTGGCGTGCACAATGCCCCGTCCTTCGACAGAGGTCGAATAACACATTTGGGAGTATGGGTAGATGACCCAGAGGTCGCCCCGGGGTGGGGGGCCCTGGTAGAGGTCAGTTTTCACAGGATCCTCAGCAATCTTTTTCACAGGACAATCAGACTTCGAGTGTGGATACTAGAAACATATTCGATGACCCTTCTGCTGCTTACCTCTTTGAGGAGCTTCCTTCTGATGATATTCTGTTTCGTTAGGATTGCCCGAAGCAGGGTTTGGAACCTACACCTATTCCTGTTAGTCAGAAAGGTCCCTACGTTGAAATGGTACTGGGAAATAGGAAACATCAGTTCTTGATAGACACTGGAGCACAGAAGTGCTCCATTGATCATTCACGGGTTCCAAACATTCCACTGTCAGGGCAAACTAATGTCTCTGTAGGGTTTTCTTGCACACCAGTCATTTGTCCGGCTTCTTTGCCGGTACCTATTTCTTTGGGTCCCTTTACGGACCACTGTCCATTTCTTTTGACTTTGAATTGTGGAGAGAATTTGTTGGGGTTGAATCTGTTGAAGGAATTAAATGCGGTAATTCATTGTTCATCTGATGGAGTGCGTTTGACGATTTCACCACAGCAGTTTTCTGTTTCCCAATTTTTGACTAGACCTTTGCCACCAGAATTCAGTAATGTCCCGGAGTGTTTGTGGGCGGCTGACGACAATGATGTCGGTGTTCTACAGATTGAGCCTGTTAGAATAGTCTTGAGACATGGTATTAAGCTCCCACGTATCCCGCAGTATAAGATCTCGGTTGAAGGTGAGCGAGCTTTGAAGAGCATTGTTTCCGATTTTGTGCATCGTGGGGTGATTGAGGAGATTACAGGAAGTTTGTGCAACAGTCCGATCCTACCCGTGTACAAAAAAGGCGATAATGATATTCCGTTTCGTTTTATAATTGATTTGCGTGCCATCAATAGAGTTGTCGCTCCACAATTTCCAATTGTGCCTGATGTGACGACGATATTAACTATGATTCCAGCTACGGCTACTTACTTCAGTGTTGTGGACCTGAAGAATGCTTTCTTCAGTATTCCTATACACAAGACAGTAGATATTTGTTTGCGTTCACCTTAGGGGGACGCTTGTTCACATTTACTCGTGCACCTCAAGGTTACACCGAGAGTCCTAGCATTTATAGTAGGGCCTTGAAAGAACAGCTTGATACTCTTGAATTGCCCCCTACTTGTACGCTGCTTCAGTACGTTGATGACTTGCTTTTAGCAGCAGATTCTGAGAGCTCTTGTAAAGAGGGCACTGTATTGTTGCTCATCCATCTAGCTAAGTATGGTCACAAAGCTTTGCTTAAAAAGTTTCAATATTGTTGCCAGGAGGTCGCCTATTTAGGCTACCTCCTGTCAAAGCAGGGAAGAAGATTGACACCTGAAAGAATAAAACACATTTCTGGCATGTCTGTCCCAAGTACTCAGAAGGAAGTCAGAGCCTTAATAGGTATGGCTTCTTACTGTAGGTTATGGATCCCGAACTTTTCACTAGTGATAAAACCGATGTTGGCTTTGACAGAAAAGGGCATTTCTTCGCCATTGCCATGGAAATCGGATGATCAACAATCATTTGAGCTTCTCAAGACTGCATTATGCTCTGCACCGGTTTTGGGTACACCAAATTATAACAAGGCCTTTGTGTTGTTTGTGCATGAATGTGATGGATGTGCTTTGGCTGTATTAACGCAGGAACATGGAGGGAAGAATAGGCCGTGCGGTTACTACTCTTCCGCCCTTGATCCTGCCACATGCGCTTTGCCAAGAATTTTGTGAGCTGTCGCTGCTGCTGCCGCATCTGTAAAACAGAGTGAGGGAATGGTCCTAGGCCATGATCTAACCCTGATGGTGCCTCACTCTGTAGATGTTCTATTGAACAAAACTCAAACGCAACACCTCACTTCCGCACGATTGACGAGATATGAATTGATTTTGTTTGCTCCCCACATACAAATTACGAGGTGTTGTGTTCTTAATCTGGCTGAACTCCTACCTTTCCCTCAAAATACTGTTTGCGGTGATGATGAGTCACATGACTGCCTGTATACTACTGTACAAGAAACTAAGGGCAGAATTGATCTTGAGGACACTCCTTTGGATAATGCGCATGGGGAGCTATTTTGTGATGGCTCCTGCATCAAACTTCCGGATGGTACATCCACAGCTGCTTATGCAGTCACTACATTAAGTACGGTTGTAGAGACCAAGCGAATTACACATAACTCCGCGCAGGCCGCAGAGATTATAGCATTAACCCAAGCTTGTGAGCTTTCCGAAGGGCTAACGGTGAATATATATACTGATAGTCAGTATGCTTTTGGGGTGGCTCACAACTTTGGGAGACTTTGGTCAGAGAGAGGGTTTCTAACATCACATGGGACCAAGATTCAGCATGGCCCCCTGATAGTACAATTGCTCTTGGCGCTCGCGCTCCCTAGTCAGTTAGCGATCATAAAATGTGCAGCGCATCGCAAGATCACAGACGATGTAGGAAAAAGAAATGCTTTCGCTGATCAGATAGCCAGACAAACTGCCACAGATCTTCGCACAGAAATGTATGCTCTAAGAGAAACTAGGGATGTCTATGTAATGGATGAGGATATTGGGTCTGTGCGGGATATCCAAGCTCATGCCACAATGGAAGAATCTAAGAAATGGCTGAAGGCTTGGGGAAATTAGATGATGATGGGTGTTGGGTGGACACAGTTGAAGGGAAATGGTTACTTCCTAATGCCTACATAGTCATGATGGTTACTATGGCACACGGTCCCACACATGTGTGTGCTCAACAGATTACGAAAATGTTAGAGAAAGTCTGGGTAAATGATAAGATTTCGAACATTGCTCAGCATTATGTCAAAAATTGCATGATTTGGCTACAGCACACTGTGGGGAAGGGGACGGTAGCTCCAAGGGGTAGCTTTGGCTTCTTCTGTCCCGTTCGAAGTGATTCATTTTGATTTTATTGAGATGGAGCGGTGCAATAGTTTAAAATATGTCCTTGTGGTCATTTGTGCCTTTAGTAAATGGGTTGAGGCTTTCCCTGTCAAAGATGCTACAGCCATGACCACTGCGAAATTTATGATAAAGGAGTACTTCCCGCGGTTTGGGTTGCCAAGAGTCATTTGGTCGGACAATGGTCCACATTTTGTTGCTGCTGTAATTTTACAGATACGTACGGCACTACATATTAATAAGCGATTTCATTCGGCTAGACATCCTCAAAGTGCCGGGTTGGTAGAGAGACATAACGGTATCCTAAAGAACAAACTCGCTAAGACATGTGCCAGTACCAAACTGAAATGACCAGACGCCTTACCGATCGTGTTACTAGCCATGCGCACTACCCCTCAAACTAAGACTGGGCTCTCTCCATTTGAGGTGGTGATGGGGAGGCCTGACAATATTTGGGGTCTTCCGAAACCTAAAGCACTGAGAAATGTTGAGAATGTATTGCTTTCAGACTACTGTAACCAGTTGACTAAAAATGTGTATTTCATTTATCATCAGGTACGATCAGCTTTACCTGTACGCTACGAGGGCCCAGGACACAACATCCGGCCTGGAAGCTGGGTCCTGGTGAGAGCATACGAGCGGTCCTCTTGCCTCGCGCCTCACTGGCGGGGACCATTCGAGGTCTTGTTGGTCACCCAAACGCAGTGCAGGTGGCTGGAAAGTAGAACTGGATTCATGCGACGCATGTCAAGAAACTTCCTCACCCGACGCCGCACGTTACAGAAGAAACAGAACCCCTCACTAACGCTGCAATCGATGATCCTGAAGCAGCAAATAGCACTGTGAGTGAGTCGGAGAATCTCTCTGAGCCCGTGGGGCTTGGGGAACTGTCCATTTTGTCTCCACACTCTTTGGAAAAGTCATTTCCGGAAACCATTGCTCCGAATTCTGCAACTTCCGTTGCCTCTGATACGTTGCTTCCCTCAGGAAGTGACGTTACCTTATTTCCAGATCAAACAGTACCGGGAACCACCAGATATAATCTTCGGCGGAGAAAATAGACCTACGGCATGGTTCGACTGTGCATTGAAACAAAAAAGGAAAGGATCATCAAGGGCTTGCTTTTTCCCAAATTTGAGAAAGGGGGTTCTGTCGGCTAGGGTTGGGGAAGGACTAAGAAGCTGCTCGACCGGGGGGTCGCCAGCAACGAACATTGGGGTTTCCATCCGAAGACTACGATGCCTGCCACTGCTACTGCCCGTATTGGACTTGTAAATAAGGGGGTGACCAACTTGAACAATGAACAATGTGCCTGGGCCCCGAAAACGTATTGCTGTGTTTTGATGATAATAATTGGGGTTTTTATAGTAACTGCTTTAGGATTCTGGTACGTCGAGGAGATTTATCCTCTAGAGCCTCTTTTGCCAACTGAAATTGTACCTACTGTTTTTACTCCTTTTGTAAATGTGCATACTCTGTCACCCAGGGACTCTCAGCATAGACAGAAATATCACAATAATACTATGATGCTGATTATGAATTCGACACATGCCATTTTTAACAAAACCAATTGTTGGGTCTGCTCGCATTTACTGCAACATGGGGATAAGGGGCTAGGTTGGTATATTCATCCCTTACCTTTGACGACTGCTTGTTATACCTCTCTTAGAGCACTGTTCTTTGGCCGATGGAATGATAGCATCTCGGGGAATTTTGATGGAACTAATTTGAACAATTTTGAAAAATGTGTTCTGACTCCCCTGGGATGCTCGCTTTTCGCAAATAGGAGCAAACTCAACGTTGCTTCAATTAGGCCTTCTGATAGACTATCTCGTCCTTTCCAATATTTGGTTTCCTTTAAAATGGCTCCGATAGGCAATAAGGATGCCGTGCCTCCTTCTTACTCTGTTAACCCTAGCCCCAATTCAGTTTCTTTCTGCATACAGAGGAATGGTACTCGGTCAATGGGAGATTTTAAAGGCTGTGCCAACGTTGCAAATTTGACTGGGGAAGACAGACCTTTGTATGTGGGCGAACCTGTCTATTTCGTTTGCGGTAATGTAGCATTTCATTGGTTGCCCAGGGATTGGCAGGGAACCTGTTATTTAGGGATCCTGTTACCTAGGGTATTCATAGCAAGCACTTTGGAAGTTTCAAAGGCTCGTCCACGGCAGGACTAGAATGGTGATGCTCCCTCAGAAGTGATGGGAGATATAGCAAAATCAGTTGTGCCATTTTGGGGGCAGATAGCAAATTCCGAAGACATCAGGAGACTAGCGAGAGTACTGGAGAGAACCATCAACCGGACCACAGATATACTCTATAACATGACATTAGAGCAGAAAGCAATATGATTAGTAGCACTCCAGAACCGGATGGCATTAGATGTCATTCTGGCTGAACGTGGTGGAGTATGTAAATTAGTGGGGTCCGCTTGCTGTGTTTTCGTATCAGACTCCCCCCCAATCATTTTCAAAGCAATTCAGAATCTGCACGTCCTTAGCTCAGAAGTGCATGTTCCCGAGGGGAACTGGAATCTTAGTGCTTGGTTTTGGGATTTCTTGCGATCTTGGGGTTGGAAGGTACTTTCAGTTTTGTTGATCATTTTGGGAGTTCTGCTATTCCTTTTTTGTTGTATCCAATGTCTGCCTAGTATATGTTCGATGCTAGGGGGATGTTGTGCTCAGGCGATAGGTACGATAGGACAAAAAGTATATGCCCCGGATAAAACATCCAAGGAGCATGTGTTAAAAGGGATCTTAGTGAACGACCTGATGGCCATAGATATCTCTGACAGCGATTCAGGGTGTATGGACGATGATGTATGGAGTTACTTGCAAGGAGATCAGAAGTAGTCTTAGCACTTGGCATAGGCCAAAAGGAGGGTTTGTCAAACTGGATATTAAATTATGCCTCCTATTGTAAACGATTGTATGTATATTGACCTACGCCAAGTTACTTAAAACTGTACACGAATAACTCTCTACGGCAAGGTCTTGACCTTAGAAATTGATGTAGGCCGCCATCTTGAATCAAACCGCCATTTTAGGTTCTCTTGTTGTGTAAAAGTCACCCTGCACATCAAAATGGTGGACGATGCCATTCCGAATAGAATCCAGGTCGTTTTGACCTCTGTACAGCTAATGTATAACTTGCCTACAGGCCACTTGTTAGGGTCGTGAACTGAGACCTTGTCCTTCTGTTGACCTGCATGTAAATGGATTACCTGTATCAACAGAACTGATCTATGCACATACTGATGAATACATTAGAATTGACCTGGCAGAGACCCTAGACCAGTAATACATACATGGAATGGTTAACCCGAGAAAGGGTTGGACAACAGGCTGGAGAAATGTATAAAAGCCTGAATGTCCCAATGTACAGTCTCTCACTGAATACATCGAAGCCCGTTGAAGTGTGTTGTGTTGTACTGAGGGCCGATAACTATCCGATTTGTCATTGACTTTGTCATTGCTTGACCTTAAAATAAAGCACTTTGTATGTTCCTTTGTAACCGGTGTTTGGTTTGTTTCCTTTGGGTTTCCCGGCCTCATATTATTTTTCTCTTTTCACAAACAGGTCCACCCCTACTCCTCCAAAACCATCAAGGACCACATTGACACCCTGGCTCCTGCTCTGGCTGACTTCTGCAACCACTGAAACCAATAGTTAGCCACTGGAGTCTTCCCTCCCCCCTGAAGCACTCCCTTGTGCATCCTCTTCTTAAGAAACCCTCTGCCGTCCCATCCTGTCCAGCTAACTATCACCCAATCTCAATTACTCCTCTCCTGGGCAAACTCCTGGAAAAGCTGGCCATCTCCCAGTTTAATCTTCACACTGAATCTGTTGGTTGTCTCCATGACCATCAGTCTAGCTTCAGAGCTGCCAGAAGCAGGGAAACTGAATAGTGCTTCTCACACCTGCAGTACATTGACCATTTATCTGTCGCAAAGATGAGAGTGGGATAGGTGCAAAGAGGGCCGCATTTAGGTCTCCCTCTTCCATTTTCTATTTGTTGGTAATTAGAGTTAAACCGTAATAATGAGTACTTTGTGAATATAAATACGAGGGCAGTCTTTGAGCAATAGTTTGTTACACTGTATTGGTGCGTGTGTTCACGGGCCACTCCAGCCATTATCTTGAAGGATGGTGTGGTTGCTGTGTTTTTGTGGTTAAAATTAGAACAAGAGCAACTTTGACATAGGCATACCTCGGGGTGGGGACTGGCCTTGTATTTGGGACATACATTGACATCTTGTGTGTCCTGCAGGAATGTTGCCATCACACTGAGGGGCACATTGCTCATGGCGGGTGCCATGATGGAGGTGAGGCAGCTGTAGATAGATTTTTTGTTGGGTGCTGTAGTTCTGGCAGATCTTGCAATGGACAAGAGTGCCCTGTTTTAGAATCTACAATTGTATTTATATTCTATGTTTTGTTAATGTATCTGTAACAAATGTGCAACCCTACCAGACAAACAGTGACCAGCACACAAAAATAAACATTGCCTTTGTGTTCAAAGAAGAAACAGATCCTCTCCAAGAAGGGAGGATTTTGTGAGATACAAAATGGTGTTTGGTCTCAGGAATAGAAGCTATCATAAAAAAAAGGAAATTGCTTAATTGTACTAAATTGTAAATTAGCCCTTCACAGACGTTGCCTCAACAAAGCAAAACTAGTTAAAGAAAAGTGGGCTACCCGGCAGGAACTGTCATGCAACAAGAAAAACTTGGCTAAAAGCAGCCACATGGACATAGGTGGAGGTGAAGCAAGGGCAGGCTAGGGTTTTTACTGCAATCACCAATACTGATGATAACTTATGTTGTGATCCGAAGTGCGAGGGCAGAGAGACAGCTTTTGTAGTATGTCTTTGCATACAGGTGTGCTCTGTCTTCTCATTAATAGCTGAACTTAGAAACGTATTTCACCCCTGATGTACTGCCAGTGATCTGCGTTGATTCCTGACAGGCACTGTTATTGCACTCTTTTAAAATAGCTGTATGACAACGAGGAAGGGAACAAAAAGCACCAATGATGGCTCCTGGCTGCTTTGTATAAGAAAAGAGCATTTGGGAATATAAGAATTGTTAGAGATTTTTATATCTGGCAAATATCTGTTTGTGATGCACGTGTTGTATGTTTGAATCACTGAGTACACCATTGACATTGGGCTTAGTGATAATTTCTTTTTTTAAACCACTCAGCCTAACATTAGGGTGTTTTTAACATTGAACCATATATACATTTTTGGACGGCCACATGGTTTGGATGTGATGGTACAATGGATTCGACATGTCACTCCAATGGGGTCTGAAGGCCGTCCAACTTCCCTTTGAGACATAATTTTATAAGAGGAGGAGCTGAGAGTGGTCTTATGGGTTTCTGTGCATGCTGTGGTGGGTTAGCAGAAGGAGTCGGACATGCTGAACACATTCTAGATTATCTTTAATCAAATTATAAGAATAAGGCCTGTCCGTCCCTATTGCTTGGGATAAAATCTACCTAAAGGAACTAAAGGTGCTTGTCAGAAGTCCAAAGTAAAAATGTCCTCTGCTCAAACGGACTCTACCTGATCCTACCACTTATATCACCAAATTAAATCAGCCAAGAGAATGGGCCTCATTACGAGCATGGCGGTAGCCATGCCTGTATGGCAGGCACGGCTACCGCCATGCTCGCTACCGGCACCGCCACCCGCGATTGGGCAATAACCGGCCCATTATGAGTTGAATGGGCTGGTAATTGCTCATTCGCGGGTGGTGGTATTGCCGGGCTACCGATCCCCATTCTGCCCCATAGGACAGAATGGGGGTGGGGAGAGTGGTTGCACCGGCACTGTTGATAACGGTACCGGTGCAATCACGAGTTCTGCTCGCGGGTGCCGTACAGCTCAGGAAGCCACGAGCAGAATCCGTAATGCGGCGGGACGGTATGAACGGTGCCGGTCCTTCCTGTTCATACCGTCACCGCCAGTGTCATAATGAGTCCCATTGTCTTTTCTCCCCCTGGTCTTCTCCTCTCTTCTGATAGTCTCTTCATATACAGGTTTCTTTGGTGCAGATATTTCTTGACATATTCTCTTTTGATAGTCCCTGTTCTCCTCTCTTGCAGTTCTTCAAAAATACTTGTCGGTTTCATCCTTTCTGTGGTCCTATTCTTAGAATATCTTTCCTTCAAATAGTTCCTTAAACTCTTGTCATCATTTATAGACTCTTCCCAGTCTGTTAATTCAGGCTTTCTTGAGTTGGGTTTACCTTCATCCTTTTTAGACTTTCCTTGTTAAGGATTCTCTCTCTTCAGCTGTCTCCTGTTTTATCTTGTTTACTTGCCAGTTTTATTTCCTCTCTCACATTACATGTTTCTAGGTTGGATTCTCTCCGGTCCTCAACTCTGAAGACATAGGATGTGTTCCCTTTCCTCTCAGGGTTTTTGTTTCCAGTTTCTGTTGGTTCTCCAACTGGGTTGGCTACATTTCTGTTTTATATCTTTTTCACGTTTCTTATTAACGATTTCTTCAATGATATTGCGTCCACAGGTCTGGGACGAGTTTCTCACTTCATATGATACCCGTCTTCCCCGACCGGTTATTTGTTATTTGTAATCCTCACTTCTTAACCAGGGTGGCTGTGCCATTCTGGAAGACACCATTCCTCTAATTGAATGGAGCCAATGCCAGTTGTCAAACCCTAACGGGTCTTAGCTTCCCAACAGAAGGGCCGAGCTTCACATGTCTAGTGAGATAATTTGGTGACAAAGACATACGTGAACTGCTATGGTAGTAGGGGCTCCAAAACCCTGTACGAGCTGCGCCTGTTCTGTTACAGCTGCCAGATCAATCTCCCATCACTATTGGCTTCCTACATCCCTGGTCCAGAGAATGCGGAGGGAGATCACCTTGGTTGGGTGTTTTCCTTTTGGTGTACTGGTCCCAGTCCATTGATCTTGATGATGGATCAATAGGGCCTTATCTGGGCATGTGTAAGGCAATAAAGACATATCTCTACAGAAAAGATCCCTTTCAGCTATGCAATTCTATCTTAATTGCTTGTGATCTGAGTCAAAGCAGAAAGAAGGCGTCCTTCCCGAATTTGAGCAGGCAGATGGCATTGTCATTTTCTGTTGTTTATGGGCCTTAGGTGTTCCCCGTTGCCTGAGCATTCAAAATCGATCAGGTAAATACTGAAATATCTGGACAGATTTACATACCTGATGTTTTGTCATAGAGGAAAATAAACAAAATGATAACAGTTTTGTGGGTTTGTTTGTTTGTTTGTTTGTTTATTTGATAATGCGCGTAAAACCCATAGGTAGCCGGGCGCAACAGTTTACATGAAAACTTAAACTTGTTACAGTATTTGGCATGAGTATATACAGCACAATGACAAGAAGAGCACATATATGTGCAACTATATACAAGCAAATGTCTATAAAACACAAACGGCAAAGAGTAGATATATACAAGAATATATACAAACATATGCCCAGGAGCAGGGCATGTCTTGGGGTGTCCAGGCAAGGGTAGGTCATGACTAAATTGGGAGTAAGCTAGAAGTAAGTCAGGTTATGTGTCGTTGGCACGCAGCCAATTGATTATCTTGTGCCTGAATTGTGGGTACGGTTGTTCCATTCTAATGTCAAATGGTAATTTGTTCCACAGTGAGCAGCTTTGACAGGAAAGCTAGTTCCTCCCGTGGTGGAGCGTTTAAACCTTGGAATCTCTAGTATAGAGTTGTTAGCAGATCTCGTGGGTCACATGGATATTTTCCTGTTGATTTTCTCCGCTAAATACGGTGGGGCTAGGTTGTTTAGACATTTAGATGTGAGGGATGCTGTTTTGAGTAAGATTCTGCCCGTTATGGGTGGGAGGTTCAGTCGATATTGGGATTGCTTGCTCTTGAGCTGATTTACAGGGTGTCTCTGTGTGTAATATTCACAGAGCAGCTACTTGCTGTCCCACTACAAGGAGCAATGCAAAGTAAGGTAACCGGTATGATATAGCACCCTTCTGACAATGTTGACCTCAATGCGCATGGCACTGTAAGAAAGATAAGTAGGGGAGTGTTAGTGGGACAGAGAGAAGGCAGATGCAGAAACCTATGGTGTTGATTAGTGCTGGTCGGAAACACTTGTTACCTCTGTGTTGGTATAGAATCTCTGAGTTCTACAGGGTATAAACCTCAGCATGTTAGGCTTAAGAGCAGCTCCCTGGTTGATAACATCAATAGGGTTGTTCATAGAAGACGGATAGGGTAGGGATCTGTTACGTGCAGTAGACCTGGTGGATCGTATAATAGGGGGTGAGTGAGGTGTAAAGTTGCACGATTTTAATGGTGAGGAGTTAGTTGTTGGATGAGAGGGGATGAGAAGCATGGATGGTGTTTTGTAGGGTTAGGGTTTAATCGCTTTCTTGGTCTTGGTAGTGGAGTCCTTCTTTGGTTTGAGAAACTGAAGTCTGGACCAGTGTCGCAAGCAGAAGGACCTGCCATGAAAGGTAGTCGCCAGCGATTCTCCGCTGAGCGGTGCAGTATAGTAGACTGGAGTGACAATGTGGCATGTTTTTCAAGATGGCTAGACTCATTGTCCATGCACTAGGTCTGGTGTAGGAATCTGGTTGTTATTGGTTGTGTGGCGCTTAGCTCATTGATGTTTCTCGATTAATTGAAGAGCCATGTCTTCAGCTGTTTCCTGAACATCAGGTGATTTTCTTCCCGGCGTAGATGCTTCGGTGGGGTGTTCCAGCGTTGCGTTGCCAGTAAGGCGAATGAAGACCCTTCTTTCCATTTCCTATTGAAATTAGGGACTAAGACGGCGTTAGTGTACCTTAGTGCCCTGGAAGGCATGCAGTACTGGAACCTCCTTCTGAAGGATAATATTCCCGTTCCAGGGTAGGAGTGATGGGCACTGCAGAGTGTTCTGAAATGTATCCTTTTCCTGATCGGTAGCCAATGGAGTGGGTATGGTGCTAGGAGATATGTTTAAACATCTACATCCTGAGGAGTAGCCTGGCCACTGCATTTTGGACTGTTTATAGTTTTCTCGTCAACCAGTCCAGGGGAGTCCGAGCTCGGGCGTGTGCGTATAGTCTACTCTCGATAGTACTAGTGATATCACAGCTGTGGTTCAGTGTGTGATTGTTAAGTGAGGTAGGATATGGCAGAGTTGGAAAACGCAATTTCTGACGATGGCTCTCACCTGTGGTTCGAGTGTGTAGGAATTATCCATTCTGGGTCCAAGATTCCTTACCATGTAGGATGCTACTGTGGAGGCCAAGGGATAGGGGCGGTGTTAGAAGAAGCTGCAACTTAGGTTTGGGATTTTGTCTGTTTCTTGTCATCCATACGTCCACGTGTGCAAGGCATGTTTCTAGATTATATGCTTGTTGTCTTCACATTTGTAGCAGGTGATGCTAGAATGGTTGATGAGGTCCTGTAGGACCATGTAGGTGTCATGTAGATTTTGTATAGAAGAGGTGACAGTGTGGATCCTTGGGGTACTCTATAGGTTGGTGCACATGGCTGGGATTCGCAGGGGACCACGATAGTGGTTGCAGTTCTACCCATGTGCAAGGAGGCGGCTCAGCGTAGATCTGTTCCTTTGATTGCAATGACACCAACTCGCATTAGACGATCTTGTTGCTGATTGTGTCGAATGCAGAAGGATGTGTGCGACCTCTGAACGCCCTCCTGTGTCCCACATTGACCGCAGAGCTGATTTTGTGTCCCCTGGATGTTCTAAAGCATTGCTCGCCCCCATCTAGGAGGTTGCTTGTTTCTATGACGCGCCAGAGTTTACTCTAAATTAGTGTCGCCAGTAATTTCCTGATGAAAGGAGTATTTGAGATCGAGCTATATTAGCAAGAAGATTGTATTCAGCTCTGGCCTGATTGAGGCAGATTTCAACAGAATTGGATAGTGCCTGGTGTTGATAAAGTCGTTAAGGAAGGATGGGGATATAGATGTCAGTTCTGGCTGTTTCATGATGGATTTGAATAGTTTGGGGGCATGGATCAGGTGGGTCTCCTGTGGAGGAAAAGTTGGAATGAGGTTTGGGAGGGCTGGAAGGAGGTGACAGTGATGGTCGTTGGTGAGTTATGCCAATGACGGCCCTTTATAAACCAGGTGCTCTTTGAATTTGGATGATATTATTGTTGAAGTGAGCACCAATCTAATCGCAGAGTTCTTGAGTTAGAGCAGGGTTTTTTTATTGCAGGTTGTTAGGTTTTTCAATTCCTGGATGACCGTAAGTATTTCCTTTGGGCTGTGTTGTGCCAATTCTATGCTTTGGACGTAGTATGCTTTCTAGGCGTTGCTGACTTCTGCCCCGTGGAAGCGCAGCTGTTGATTACTTGTAGTTCGTTGTTTGTTTTACCGCCAGATTTTTTCCAAATTTACGTCTTTCCTTTTTAAATCGGTTTAAATTGGGAGCATTTAGCCAGTTCCTTCTTTTGTGAGTTTTTAAAAGGTTTCTTTGGAGCGATGCTGTCCGAGGTGGAAAGGATCCAGTTGTGAATGTTGTGGCGTTTCTCATCCAGTGTGATCGCGAGTGAGGGTTAGTATGTTTGCTTCTAGTCTTTCCAGTAGAGCGTTCATTTGCACACATTCCAGTGTCTGGTCATGGCCGTGGGCTCATTGCTAGGACCCAGGCACTTCATCATTATGGCCATTTACAACCATGTAGTTTCCTTCACGGGTGCGAATGATGTTTAATTTAAAAATAAATGAAAAAGAATCTTACCTTGCTGTGCTGCACGGCATCAACGTGTCCAAGTACATTTTCTATGACTGTCATGTCATCAACAAAGTAACTCGATTTGAGAGACTATGGCACTGTGCTGAATCGCAAGGTAAGATTTTTTTTTTTTTTTTAAATAGACACTCTTAGCACCGATGTAGGAAACTACACAGTTGCTAAGAGGTGAGAGGGGAGTTGACGGGGCAGCGGGGAAGGGAAGGAGGATCAGGGAAGGGAAGGGGGGTAACACCAGCAGGGTTTCCGCCGGACCCGTAATGAGGCCCTATGAAAGAGTCTCTGTGGACCAGTGCTAGCTTCTCCTCCTCCTTTGCTATTGGTACAATTTGAATATATGATCTTGTAAGCCAACAGAACACTCTTGTGGAGAACTGTGGATTAGTCATCAGAGAGCCAAGTTTCCGTGATGCAGAGTAGGTCTATTGTCCTCAGAGAGAAAGTCATAAATGACAAAGGAGTGTTTGGAGCATTTGTTGATCAGGAGGCATCTGGTGCCCATGATTCCAGGGCGGGTCCGATTGGTTGAAGGATTGTCGATGGGCCGCTCGTTGATCAGGAGGCATCTGGTGGCCATCATTCCAGGGTGGGTCCGATTGGTTGAAGGATTGTCAGTGGGTCGTTCGTTGATCAGGAAGCATCTGGTGCCCATGATTCCAGGGTGGGTCCGATTGGTTGAAGGATTGTCAGTGGGTCGTTCGTTGATCAGGAGGCATCTGGTGCCCATGATTCCAGGGCGGGTCCGATTAGTTGAAGGATTGTCAATGGGCCGCTCGTTGATCAGGAGGCATCTGGTGGCCATCATTCCAGGGCGGGTCCGATTGGTTCAAGGATTGTCAGTGGGTCGTTCGTTGATCAGGAGGCATCTGGTGGCCATCATTCCAGGGAGGGTCCGATTGGGTGAAGGATTGTCAATGGGCCGCTCGTTGATCAGGAGGCATCTGGTGGCCATCATTCCAGGGCGGGTCCGATTGGTTGAAGGATTGTCAGTGGGTCGTTCGTTGATCAGGAGGCATCTGGTGGTCATCATTCCAGGGCGGGTCCGATTGGTTGAAGGATTGTCAATGGGCCGCTCGTTGATCAGGAGGCATCTGGTGGCCATCATTCCAGGGCGGGTCTGACTGGTTCAAGGATTGTCAGTGGGTCGTTCGTTGATCAGGAGGCATCTGGTGGCCATCATTCCAGGGTGGGTCCGATTGGTTGAAGGATTGTCAATGGGCCGCTCGTTGATCAGGAGGCATCTGGTGGCCCTCATTCCAGGGAGGGTCCGATTGGTTCAAGGATTGTCAGTGGGTCGTTCGTTGATCAGGAGGCATCTGGTGCCCATGATTCCAGGCCGGTCCGATTGGTTGAAGCATTGTCAGTGGGTCGTTCGTGTTTGCTTTACTTAGATTCGCAGGTTTCCATGCTAATGCCCTCAGATTCAAAGAGGCTTAGTAAGGTCTTTTTGGGGTCTGGCTCATCTTTCTATCTTCGTTGTGGTGTCGTAGTGCAGGGTGAATAATGTGTGGCCACGACTCGCGCAGTAGATGTTGTGCTTTGTGGTTGAGATTTTATGGCAGATTGGGTGGCTGCTGGGGTGAGCATAGGTGACGCTGTTGGGTTAATGATGTCTTCTGTTCATTTCTTCAAGGTGTCTGTGATTACGTTGTTGGAGAACTCTTCTTGAGGTTAAAACAGTGGGAAGGAAATTCTAGGGACTGTTTAATGAAAATTCCACTGAAGTGAAGGATTCTGGTTACTCCATGGAGTTAGTGTGTCTTTGAAATTGATTCGCTGGAAGAGTAAGAGCTACAGCAAATATACTAGATGTGGTTGGCTAGAAGCCAAAATGAATGGGATGTTGAAATAACCTGGCTATGTAGTGGTTACACTGAAACTGCAGTGTGTGGAGCTATGAGATTATAAAACTGGCGAATTGAAGAAATGCTGTAACTGCCAGAGGCCTGTTGCTAGCACAGTGTGTTTAGTCTAGTTCTGACAAACGTAGCTACAAACATAGAGGAAATAGACAGGTTATGGAATTGGGGTGCTTTTAGCACCCTGGAATGATCTAGTTAATAGGTCTGGTTGTGCCAAGAGTAGAAACAAGCTGTACAACCAATGTAAATTAGTGTTGCAGTGGCCATAGTTATGCAGTGGACACAATCAGTGCCACACAACCAGTCACACTGGGCATCTAGAAGACTGTTGAAGCACTGCTTTAACCTGAGTGAGCAAGAGGTGCATTTACATCATGACCAGTGGTGACATGGGTTCATCTGGCCTTTACAGGGGACACGCTGGTGGGCTGGCATTATAATGACTTAATCAGGCTATGCAATGGATATACAGGCTCTAGCTCTGCGAGTGATAGAGGAGACACTAGTGAGCTATGTAAGCCACTATATCAGGGAATGCAAATGTCGATGTGAAATAACACAGTTTGGCAATGTACATGTTAGTAATACACTGAGTCAGTCTAGCAATACCGTTGGTGTGCAAGTAACACAATTATGTCATCTAGCTATGCACTAGCTATGCAAGAAATGCAAGTAAATAGTTTTGCAATGCACTAGGCATGCAGGTAACCCAATGAAGTGATCTAGCTAACCACTAGTTATGCAAGTAATAGAATTAGTCCGTCTAGCAATGCAGTTGGTGTGCAGGTAACCTGATGATGTCGTCATCTAGCTATGCACTAGCTATGCAAGACATGCAATTGAATAGTCTAGCTATGCACTAGGTATGTGGGTAATAGAATGAAACAGTCTAGCTTTGCAGTTGGTATGCAAGTAACCTAATGATGTCATCTAGCTATGCACTAGCTATTCAGGGCATGCAATGGAATAGTCTAGCTATGCACTAGGTATGCAGGTAATAGCATGAGTCAGTCTAGCAATGCAGTTGGTGTGCAGGTAACCTAATTATGTCATCTAGCTGTGCACTAGCTGTGCAAGAAATGCAATGAAATAGCCTAGCTATGTTCTAGGTATGCAGATAACCCAATGAGGTAATCTAGCTATGCAATAGTATGCAGGTAATAGCATGAGTCAGTCTAGCAATGCAGTTGGTGTGCAGGTAACCTAATGATGTCATCTAGCTGTGCACTAGCTATGCAAGAAATGCAATAAAATAGTCTAGCTATTTACTAGGTATGCAGCTAACCCAATGAGGTAATCTAGCTAACCATTAGGTATGCAGGTAATAGAATGAGTCCATCTAGCGATGCAGTTGGTGTGCAGGTAACCTAATGATGTAATCTAGCTCTGCACTGGCTCTGCAAGAAATGCAATTAAATAATCTAGCTATGTACTAGATATGCAGTTAATAGCATGAGTCAGTCTAGCAAGGCAGTTGGTGTGCAGGTAACAGACTGATGCCATCTAGCTATGCACTACCTATGCAATAATTGCAATGAAATAGTCTATCAATGCACTAGGTATGCAGGTAATAGAATGCGTCCATTTAGAATTGCAGTTGGTATGCAAGTAACCTAATGATGTTATCTAGCTCTGCAGTAGCTATAGAAGACATGCAATGAAATAGTCAGGCTATGCACTAGGTATTCAGGTAACCCAATGAGGGGATCGAGCTATGCATTAGGTATGTAGGTAATAGAATGAGTCAGTCTAGCAATGGATTTGGTATGTACAGGTAACCTAATGATGTCATCTAGCTATGTACTAGCAATGCAAGGCATGCAATGGAATAGTCTAGCTATTTACTAGGTATGCAGATAACCCAATTAGATAATCTAACTAACCTCTGGGTATGCAAGTAAGAGCATGGGTCCTGTCTAGCAATGCAGTTGGTGTGCAGGTAACCTAATGATGTCATCTAGCTATGCACTAGCTATGCAACATATGCAATGAAATAGTACTAGGTATGCAGGTAACCCAATGAGGTGATCTAGCTAAGCACTACGTATGCAGGTAATAGAATGAGTCTGTCTAGCAATGCAGTTGGTGTGCAGGTAATAGAATGAGTCAGTCTAGCAATGCAGTTGGTGTGCAGGTAATAGAATGAGTCAGCCTAGCAATGCAGTTGGTGTGCAGGTAACACAATGGGGCTGATTTTCATCAGAGCAGCAGCATCAGTGGAAGACATAAAAGCCTTGCGTCAGGCTTTCATGCCTTCCATTGACACCAAGGCTCATTTTCATTCATTTGTATGGCGGAGAGTGGGGAAGGAATGGAACTTGCCTTTCCGCCGCCTTGCACTCGGCCATACAAATGCCCCAGCATTTGTGCCGGCATGCATTTTCAGGCGGACTCCATACATCCATTGTACACACAGCCTGCCATGCCTGCATGGCATTCAGCGTTTACACATTTGCACAGCGGAATGCAAATGTGCAGGGCAAAAGGTGGTGCACATGAATGTACACTGTCTTTTGCCATCTACATTTGCACTCCACTGGGCAAATTAACAAAATTTTACTCCAATGAGGCGCTCTAGCTATGCATTAGGTATGCAATTAATGAGTCAGTCTAGCAATGCAGTTGCTATGCAGTGAACCCAATGAGGTAATCCAGCCATGCACCATGTATGCAGGTAACACAAAGAGGTAAACTAGCTATACACCGGGTATGCAGGTAACACAAAGAGGTAAACTAGCTATGCACCGGGTATGCAGGTAACACAAAGAGGTAAGCTAGCAATGCACCGGGTATGCAGGTAACACAAAGAGGTAAACTAGCTATGCACTGGATATGCAGGTAACACAAAGAGGTAAACTAGCTATGCACCGGGTATGCAGGTAACACAAAGAGGTAAACTAGCTATGCACCGGGTATGCAGGTAACACAAAGAGGTAAGCTAGCAATGCACCGGGTATGCAGGTAACACAAAGAGGTAAACTAGCTATGCACCGGATATGCAGGTAACACAAAGAGGTAAACTAGCTATGCACCGGGTATGCAGGTAACACAAAGAGGTAAACTAGCTATGCATTGGGTATGCAGGTAACACAAAGAGGTAAACCAGCCATGCACCATGTAGGCAGATAACACAAAGAGGTAAACTAGCTATGCACCGGGTATGCAGGTAACACAAAGAGGTAAACTAGCTATGCACTGGGTATGCAGGTAACACAAAGAGGTAAACTAGCTATGCACTGGGTATGCAGGTAACACAAAGAGGTAAACTAGCTATGCACCGGGTATGCAGGTAACACAAAGAGGTAAACTAGCTATGCATTGGGTATGCAGGTAACACAAAGAGGTAAACTAGCTATGCACTGGGTATGCAGGTAATACAAAGAGGTAAGCTAGCAATGCACCGGGTATGCAGATAACACAAAGAGGTAAACTAGCAATGCACTGGGTATGCAGGTAACACAAAGAGGTAAACTAGCAATGCACTGGGTATGCAGGTAACACAAAGAGGTAAACTAGCTATGCACTGGGTATGCAGGTAACACAAAGAGGTAAACTAGCTATGCACTGGTGTGCAGTTAATGAGTCAGTCTAGCAATGCAGTTGACATATATAGGGAACCTAATGAGGTAATCTAGCTATGCACCATGTATGCAGGTAACACTTTGAGGTACTCTAACTATGCACTATCTTATCTTATTTTAACAGCATTTAAAGAGCGCAGGGTATGCCCAAGGGCACCTTGGCGCTAATTTAGGCAGGGCGAGGGCAACCATAAGGAAACCTAACAAAAGCAGGAACTAAAACCTAAAAGAGAAATGCTTTTAGAGAGCACCTGAATAGCAACTATCTATTGACCGCCCAAAGGGCACCAGGGAGGGAGTACCACAAAGCGGCCACTGAGCCGGACCGACCACCCACTCAAGTCAGTTTAAACCGTGGGACCTCCACCACGCAAGCCTCAGCCAATCGTGGTGTCAGACGAGGGACATAAAACATACATTTTGCCTGTGAATTGGCAGTTCCTGCGCTATGCATGGCTCGGTGTACCAGACAAAGTGCCTTAAACTAAATGCGCTTTACAACTAGAAGCCAGTGCAGGCAGCGCAAAATTGGAGAGGCGTGAGTGCAGCGAGGGGCAGAAGTGGCTGCACGTGCTGCCGCATTCAGCAAAACTTGCAAACACTGACTTAAGTAAGCTGGTGGTGCAGGAAATTAAGAATTACAATAGTCAAGAGGGGAAAGTACCAGAGAAGAAACCACCAACGCGCAGAGATAACCAGCTAAGAAGCCTTACAAAGGATTTTCAATTTCAGATGGCCTGTTTGGCAAACCGCACTAACCTGAGCAGCCATGGACACGTAGACATGATTTTAATCTCAAGATCCTTAACCGCGGGAATCGGGGTAGGGCAGAGACCCAATGAAGGCGTCCGAGAAAGGGGAGACCAAAGAGCAGCAGCAGGAGAATCCTCCACCAGATCCTTTGTCTTTTGCCCATTCAGCTTAAGTGAGTTGTGTACACACCCTACCCCCGCGGCTTAAAGGCAGGCCCTGAGCCTGGCTGCATTTTCATGCAGAGACCGATCTAACCTAGCTAGAACCTGAGTTCCATCTGCATAGGCATAACACCCGAAGCCGTGGGAGGAGATACGCTTAGTGTGTGGCTGAACATGCACATTCAATAGGACTGGGCAAAGGCAGAGCCTTGGGGGACACCACAGGAAAGGCCAACAGGGGCAGAGCGGAAAGGTGAGAGAGGGATTGAGAGTGATCAGAGGGAGAAGAAGTAGACCAGGACAAGACAGCACATGAGGGGACAGCCCCTGAGAGGCAGCCAAGTAGGATGGTATGATCGATGGTATCAAAGGCGACAGACAAGTCAAGCAATATCATCATTCCTGTACTGCAGTCAAGCGAGGGCCCCTCTCCATGCCGTGTCCTCGTCAAAACCCAGACTGAGATGTGTGGCAAAAGGAGGAATCCTCTAGAAAAGATGCGAGGAGAGGACAGGGTAAAGAGTCCAGAAGTTTCATGACAAAAGGCAGAAGAGAAAAAGAACGAATGTTCGCAGGAATAGAAGGATCAAGTGTGGGTTTTTTCTAATAATGGGATCACCAAGGCATGCTTCAAGGGGCCTGGAATTTGACTGGTTTTAAGAGAGACATTAAAAGCGTGTGTAAACAACCGAGCAATCTGCGGCATGACCTCCTTCAGAACACACAATGCACTATGTTGCAGGTAACACAATGAGGTGATATAGTTATGCACTGGGTGTGCAGGTAACTCAACGAGGCAATCTAGCTATGCACTAGGAATGCCGTTATTTCAGTCAATCTGGTAATAGTATGCAGGTAACTCAACGAAGCAATAGAGCTATGCATTAGGAATGCAGTTAATATGATCAACGAGGCAATAGAGCTATGCATTAGGAATGCAGTTAATATGACAACGAGGCAATATAGCTATGCATTAGGAATGCAGTTAATATGAGGCAATCTAGTGATGTAGTTAGTATGCAGGTAACTCAAAGAGGCAACCAAGCTATGCATTAGGAATGCAGTTAATATGATCAACGAGGCAATAGAGCTATATTAACTGCATTCCTAATGCATAGCTTGGTTGCCTCGTTGATCATATTAACTGCATTCCTAATGCATAGCTTGGTTGCCTCGTTGATCATATTAACTGCATTCCTAATGCATAGCTTGGTTGCCTCTTTGAGTTACCTGCATACTAACTACATCACTAGACTGACTCATATTAACTGCATTCATAATGCATAGCTAGATTGCCTCGTTGATCATATTACCTGCATTCCGAATGCAGTTAGTATGCAGGTAACTCAAAGAGGCAACCAAGCTATGCATTACGAATGCAGTTAATATGATCAACGAGGCAACCAAGCTATGCATTAGGAATGCAGTTAATATGATCAACGAGGCAACCAAGCTATGCATTAGGAATGCAGTTAATATGATCAACGAGGCAATCTAGCTATGCATTAGGAATGCAGTTAATATGAGTCAGTCTAGTGATGTAGTTAGTATGCAGGTAACTCAAAGAGGCAACCAAGCTATGCATTAGGAATGCAGTTAATATGATCAACGAGGCAACCAAGCTATGCATTAGGAATGCAGTTAATATGATCAACGAGGCAACCAAGCTATGCATTAGGAATGCAGTTAATATGATCAACGAGGCAATATAGCTATGCATTAGGAATGCAGTTAATATGAGGCAGTCTAGTGATGTAGTTAGTATGCAGTTAACTCAACTTTTTTTTAAATTATTGATACAGCTGAAATTAATCAACTTTTCAATTGTATCATAAAATCAACAGTAAATAATACAATACGATACAACATTAATATAAATATAAAATCGTAGAAAAAATAATTAAGCAGATTCATGTTTTCATTTCCCTGATTGTGAATCCTCCATTTCATGATAAGATGGCGGTACACATTAGCTATCTTCCATATAAGTGCAGATTGGAAATCAACCAATAGTTCTCCAAATTAATAATTAAAATAATAAATGAACAGTTCTGTTACACTGTGGGCCCTCCTTACTGACAATTAATAGACCTGTGATGAAGTAGCATCATAAGAGATGTTGACTGAGTCCTCGGTCAAGTCAAGTTGTAACGCAACCAGATAATTCACAGTGGCAATTTGGAGAGGAGTGTGAGAGGTACTAGATATACAGGACCAGCATTGATGATCATCCATTACTCCCGGGTGTCGACAGTACTTGGTAAAATGTTGTTAACTCAACGAGGCAATCTAGCTATGTACTGGGAATGCAGTTAATATGAGTCAGTCTAGCAATGCAATTGACATGCAGGTAACACAATGAGGCAATCTAGCTATGCACTAGGAATGCAGTTAATATGAGTCAGTCTAGCAATGCAATTGACATGCAGGTAACACAATGAGGCAATCTAGCTATGCACTGGGAATGCAGTTAATATGAGTCAGTCTAGCAATGCAATTGACATGCAGGTAACACAATGAGGCAATCTAGCTATGCACTGGGAATGCAGTTAATATGAGTCAGTCTAGCAATGCAATTGACATGCAGGTAACACAATGAGGCAATCTAGCTATGCACTAGGAATGCAGTTAATATGAGTATGCAGCTGAAATGCAGTTAACACAATGAGGCAATTGCTGGTTGTTGGTGGACAATGGAGAGACCATTTTCAGTAAGACTGTTGCTGCTACTGTATCCATGTGAGTTCTTACTTACACTGCTCTCCTCGTTAAATTAACATGGGTTTGCAACATACTAGATTCTGTGTGTTTTGTGACCCAAGTTATTGATCACCTCCTTCTTATATCCTCATGATATCAGGACTATGATAGTAATCTTCACTGCATAGACTCCTACTCTTCCTCGTCACAGTCCTACGAGGTTCCCTCCTTCTTGTGGAGGGGGCGGATAATGCCATGTTGGGCACTGCTGTGGCATTGGACAGAAGGTTTCTTTTTTGGGGTATGGAGTCCTTGTTACACATATAGGGCCTGATTCAAAGAATACTTTTATAATGGTGCAGTCCTATTGAAAACCACTCTGGGAATCAGGCCTGTGATGGGCAAGGAAGAGTAGGACACAGTGTCATGAAGATTACCAGTGAGTAAGGAGGGCATGCTGCAGTACGTGGCACCCAGAAGCACATAGGTAAAAAAGCACTATTTCTACTGCTGCTTTAAGGATTCCAGAGGGTATTTCCGCCCCCGCTGGGTATTCCGCAAGGATTAATGAAGTTGGCATGGAGTTTCCATGCGCATGCAAGTACCCATCCCCATTTAGATGCAAAACCTTGCCCCTGAAACACAAAATCTCACAATGGTATGAAGTAGGCACCCACTTGCTTATGTTGGATTAGACATAAAGTCTGACTACATGAACTGGTGTATGGCAATGGGAATTTTCAAAAACCCCTGGTGTAGCAAACCCTCAGTTAAATCCCACAGTCACGTTTCTCCACATAGGTGCTGAACTACGATTGCAGTAAAGGTGCTACTCAAGCGTTACAAGGGTTTCTTGGAAGCCATGAAGCTGGGGCTGGGGCATGTTGGGCAGTGAGCTTCACACATGACTAGCCGGCATTCCTAGGCATAGCCGAATGTGCATGTGCCCCTGAGGCGCCCTTTCATGGATATGTGCATTTGTACATATGGAGCACAAGGAAAGAGCATTTAGATGAGAAATGATGCAGACAAGAAAAGCAACTGTGACCAGACGTCTGCCTGTCCAGGGTGCTTTATAAAAGGAGAGCTGGTTGATTAAACAGTAGAGACCCGGGGCTTCATTACAAGTGTGGTGGTCTGGAAATAAGCAAGCTGGTCGCACCGTACCAGTACCCTTTCTGGATCGCCACACTGCAACTCAGCAGGCCGGGGGGCATTGTGCCTGACAAGTCTGACCTGCCGGGCACAACGGCACCTGCCCACAGAGTTTCCATGGAAGTACTAGCAGCGTTAGCAATGGTGATGGTGTTTCCATTTCCCCAGTCACAGGGAGTCTTATGGGCCTCCACGGGAATGTGGAACAACATTTCCCGGCGCCTGACATCCCAGGCCACTGGGACTTGTACCGGTGGCACTGGAATATCAGGCGCAGGAAAAGTGTTACAAGTCCGGCGGCAACCCGCCAGTCACACCGGCAGGTTACCGACCGACTCGTAATGAGCCCCCACATGAAGGAATGGCAATCATAGTGGTCAACTTGAGTGGGGACAGCACAGGTGTGCACACAGATAAGCCTAGTACAATAGGCAGATACAATGCAGAATACATGCTGAGACAATATGTTCAGAAGAGGAGAGGAGGGGATTTGGGGAAGGGAGAACAAGATAGGGAAGCGCAGAGAGAAGACAGATCTGGCCAGAATCAGTGAATTTTCAGGGTCGCTTCGAAGGACGGGGGGCATTGAAGTGATGGAAGACTTGGAGTGAGGAAGAGGAAAGCCTGGTGATGGCACAAGGGGAGCACAGGGACCGGAGAGGTAAAGCTGAGCAGCAGTCACAGTGGATGCGATGAATCTGTGAAGCTTTAGATTGCTGGTAACAGAGCCCTCGGTTGTAGAGGGTGATGGGAGGAGGTTAGGGGGAAGGATAGGAAGGAGAGCAGGAGTATCGGAACATTGTGAGCAGGGAGGTAGATGTCAGACTTGTCTTAGATGGCAGGTATACCGAAGTGCCATGCACTGCCAGATGGCCCTGACACAGCTTTAGATACTGTCAGAGAGGTCATCGGTGAAAGTGCAGAAGGGGAAGACCTGTGTATCATCATCAGAGAGGTGATAACAAAAGGCAAAGGGGCATCATGAGCTTACCAAGAGAGGAGGTGGAGATAATTAAGTTCGCAAAATGGGTCAACCAGGGGAATTAGTGATCCAATAGATGGAGAAAGATGTGTCAGACAGATGGGTGGTGATACAGGCACGTGCTGTGCCTGGGAAACCTGGGCGGGAGAGGGCTTGAGAGAGCAACAGGAGTTAACAACATCAAAGGTTACCAATGGGTCAAGTTGACTGATTGTGGAAGAGAGTTTAGAGCTGTGGGCAGTTGAGAGAAAGCCAAAGACGTGATTCAGTGCCATGCTTGGTTAATATCAGCAACAGACGCAAGATTTGACGTGGTCCTAGGCGTTGGTGGTACCCTAGTAGCAGGTGATACGACTGAAGACGACACTCTCCAGGACTGAGTAGAGTAGGACTGAGAGGGGACTGTATTTGGCTGGATTAGTCGGGTCAGCAGAGAGATGTATAGGAATAGGCAGAATAGTGGCAGTTCTGAAGCAGGCAGAGAAGAGACCAGAAGCATGTGACAGGTTAGGAATGCACACTGGTAGTAGGATTGGGGAGATGGGGGGCGACCTTTATGGCAAGCGCATAGGCGGAGTGCATGCTGTTCTTGTTGTGAGCTATTATTGCGGTGATCTACGGCAGAAAACAAGGTTTGGTGGGGGTAAAGGTGTGGACTGGGTAATGATGGTCAGAGATAGAGAAGAGGGCTGAATTGATGTCAAGGAAGACCTGCTCAATGAAGAAGGCTAAGGACGGGGAGAGAGTTAAGAGAGAGGACCTGAGCTCTTCTAGGTGGGGTGCCATTGCGACAGGTTTGAACCTACCTTTAGATACTGTGAGGAGGGTGAGGTCAAGGGAATTGCCACAAATGCTGGTCGGGTGGTCGTGAAGGGGGAACAGGGAGTAGGAAGCAAGTTGTAATTGGAAAAGGGTGATTTTCTGTGATGTTAAAGTTATGTAACAAAGCCAGCCAAGATGGCTTCCATGGAAATGGAAAGAGAGCTCCCAGCAGAGTCCTTTTAGATTGGCGATGATGACTTGGTAATTTGGGGCTCGGTGATGGCAGGAGTCACTTGAGGGTAGGTAGGGTGGGTTGGGTTAGTTGGTGAAAGGTTACGGGGGAGTGCCAGAGCAATTAACAGCTTGCCCAGAATGCTGAATGGAGCCCTGGCTTTCTATTGCAGCATCCATTTAATATTTAAGACACATGTACATCTTTTAAAATGTTATCCCGTTATTTTGTATTTTATTTTATTTGTATTTGGTCTTCATTGAACCTTTACAAAAAAGGAAAACACAAAACAATCATAATCATACATTATAAAAATTAATCACATATTATAATACTTTACAGTCCCTAAACTAATTCTCCAATCTCATATTATCCAAACTTATTAAAAATCATACAATTATTTTACAATACTGTAACAGTCGTACCTCCGTTGATGTCAAGGCAACATTATGCCTCGAGATCAGTCTCTCCCTAAAGTAATCTGCAAGGAATCCCTCCTCACAAAGCACAAATCTTCTAAAGAGCATTAGACGTGCACTCCACGTTCCCTCGCACTCCTTTAATAAGTGCCTTAGTGTTTGGTTTGATGGAGTTTCACAAATTCTGCACAGTTTTATAGCTCTCTTCTTGATGTCGCCTTGCTAACACCTCTCCACAGTGTACCAGATTTAACTTGATCCTTAAAAAGTAGTTACTTATCAACCTATCAGGAGATTTCATTAGATAGTGGGAGAGACAACCACATTATTTTCCCCTGAAAGAAAGGGATTACTAGAAGAGGACTGTCTTACTTTCTCAATTGTATCTATCCAATCACTAATTTCCAATTCTCTCTTGACCTTCAATGGATTGGTTATAAGGGTCTCTACAGCCAAGTCGCTCTCCGTCAAATGTTCCTTCACTCTGCGTTCAAGAACAATCAACATAGTTTATCTAGATTGTTCCATATGATGTCTAATATCTCCATATAGAGTAGTGCTTTGCCCGGTGATAATCTCCCGGTAGAGCGACGTCAGCTTCCAGTTTGCCATGCATCCCAGTGATTTGAGACCAGGTTCAAACCTGAGGCTCCAGCCCCGAGTGCACTGAGGAAGGCCTAAAGTTCTCTTCCACAACTGGCCCTCTAATGCATTCCAGTTTATGGACCAGAGCCGGGGCTTGGCCTCCTAGCCATATAGGATCACTGGGATCGCTTTTGCTAAGTAAAATTTTATCAATGGCAAAATGGAGAACTTGCAGTATCTGGAGTTTAGCTTGAGCATTTGTGAAGCGATTTGTGCTACCTTCTAGACAACCTCAGCTTCAACTTTATGGAAGGCAGGGTAGGCATGGATATTATATCCCAGATATTTCAATTCCTCAACCCTTGAGTATTGGACCTTCTTCTGTGGGCGCCTTAAAGACCACAATTCTAGATCTAAGGGGATTTATTGCAAGTTCATTTCATCTAGCATATTCACCCAATTTGGTCAGTAATCTCTGGAGACCTATAGCTGTTCAGTCCAGTAAGACAATATCGTCTGCATAGGCCAGCCAAAAGATTCTTTTCCCATTTAACTCTGGGCTGGCCAATGCAGACAGTTCCAGAGACTCACTCATATCTGCTAAACAAAAGGTTAACGAAGAGGGGTTCCCCCAGACAACCTTGCCTGACCCCCCTTTCCACCCTGATGAGCTCCGATAGGTGACCTAGTTTGTCCAGCCGATGAAAAAGTATCTCTGAGAAGTTCCACTAGCATTGCCAGTAATGTTTCTGGCATTCCCCATCTCCTTAGTTTGTTACACAGCAGTGCTCTGTCTACGCTTTAGAAAGGTCAGGTGTTGAACCCTTTCCCACCGCATGCTCACTAGCTAAATTTAGTACCAGACCATTCAGTGCTGTTGATAGGCCCCGTCGGAAGCCTGTCTGGAATCGGGATAAGATCTTTTGCCTGTCCACCCAGGAAGATATTTCATTTAGCAGGAGCTTCATGAAGATCTTACTTTCTATGTCGAGCAGAGCGATTGGTCGATAGTTTGCTACTGCTCGACGGTCACCTCCCTTAAAGAAAGGTATGACCAGGGCAACTTTCAAAGAGGGTGGGTATGTTCGACTCCTAAGAATCTCCCCAAAAAGGCAAAAGAGTAGTCGAGAGCACATCTTTGGCTCATTTTTGAGGATTTGATAGGTTAGACCATTTGGGCCTGCTGCTTTAGATGATGATGATTTAAGGATTATGTCTTCTATATCCCCTCGTTAAAGGAAATTGCCATGGAATATTGAGTATTGGACCGAAATGGGTACATCTGGGATCTTTAAAGTTTTCTGTTAGGTGCTGCACCCATCCTGCTTCGGGAACTAAATTGCACAGGGAGCTATTTGCACCAGGTTACAGCTGACTGACCACTGACCAAAAATGTCTAGTATTCCCTTCTCAGAAGGGTCAACATCTGTTCCCCATCCTTTTGTAAATGAGAGGCCCTGTGATTCCTTGTCCAGGATTTAAAGTAAGCTTTTGCTCTTTTGGTTCCTGCTTTATATATAGCTGGGTCCAGCCCAGCTAATTTTAAATTTCGCAGAGTTTTCCTGTGGTCTCTTTTCCTTTCCTGTGCCTCCTTGTCGAAACTTTGCACATGTTTTTGCGTGGTTATTACTGCTGTGACTCTCGGGGCTGAGGTGACCCAGATAAATTTAATAAAATGATTTGGGTAACACTGCGTTTCCCATATAAATCTAGGTATCTTCTTTAACTCAGTGTTTAATTTCGAGTCCTCATGCCTGTATTTCACCAGCCTGATATTCCCTTGTTTTCCTGTTAGGGCCTGGTGGTTAACTTTTACTGATGGAATAGTGAGATATGGAAAAGACAACTCTAATCTATTATCCAGTTATTATCCAGGCCTTACTCTACTTGACTTCTCTTTTAAATGGCGTTTTCCTCACTATCACAGAGCCATTGGGAAGTAAGAAGAGCATTTGGGATGAATAAATATCAGAAGGAAAAGTCACACTTTATTCCCCAAAGTTAAAAGAGGTATCTCGCCTCCGGTCAGAATATCCCCTGAGACACTTTCACATGCACACGCGTAACTGAACCACCGTGAGGATGCTTTTACGGTTAAAAAATAGCTCAATGAGGAAAAGGTTTTTTGTGACTAATAAACAGGCACTAACTTCAAATGCATCATCCCCTGGTTACAGAAAAGCATGATCCATGTATTTATTTGAACTATGCGATGGCACTCAGTCCCATCTTGCTTGATATTAGCATGGACCCATGGACCCATATTCCTATTAACAGATCAGGGGGTCCAGCTCGACCCTGGTTTAGTTTAGTTTAGTTTAGTTTATTATTTGATAATGCGCTCCAAACCCAGGGGTAGCCGGGCGCAGCGGCAACAAGAATACTTAAGCTAGGTTACATACAGTGGATGCATTACATGTTATTGCAGTATTTACAGTACAAATATACAAGATCTGGGTACATTGCATCACACAGGAGGCGGTGAGATAGTCTATAGTGAGGTTTTCAGGAATATCATTGTAGTTACATGCAATGATCCAGGACCTAATGCAGGGGATCAGTTTGATGGTCGCCATTGGTCCAGAGCCAGCTTTTCACGTTACGTCTGAATCTAGAGTAGGATTGATCAACTCTCAATGCAGTAGGGAGTGCATTCCAGGCATGGGCAGCTCTAACAGGGAAGCTTGTTCCACCCGCTTTTGTTAGTCTGAATCTAGGAATTTCTAGTAAGAGATGGTTGGAAGCTCTGGTGTGGTGACTAGAGGATTTTCTGCTCAGTCTTGCAGATGTATGGGGACGCTGTATTGCTCAGTCCTTTATGGGTGAGAGATAGCGTATTGAGGAGAATTCTGTCACTAATTTTTAACCAATGATGGTCTTTCCTAATATTAGATATATGCGCTCTGCCGGGTATGTCCAAGGCTGCTCTAAGAGCATTATTCTGCAGTAGTTGCATTTTGTTTATGACAGTTTTGTTGGCACCTGCATATAGGGCGTTGCAGTAGTCCAACCTAGACATTACTAAAGCGTTGGCTAGTGTGATACAGTTCGTTTTGGAGAGGTCGGGTCTGCAGGCCCTGATTAATTTTCAGGTGTCGGCTGTGGAGGAAGCCAAGGAATTTACTTGGTTTTTGAGATATAGTGAGGAATCAAAGTAGAAACCTAGGGTTTTTACCTCAGTTGCCACCTTGATTATATTCCCATCTATATTAAAGGCAGAATAACTTGGGCTATGTTTTTTGAGGTTAGAGTCGGAACCCAGGATCAGTATCTCTGTTTTGTCATCATTCAGGCAGAGGCCGTGAGAGGCCATCCATGCCTGAATGAGGAGGTAAATCTTGTTTACTAGAGCTGTGTCTTCGACAAAGTTGCCAGATAGTGGTATGAGGAGCTGCGTGTCGTCCGCGTAATTAGTATAGGTTACCCTCAATCTGTCAAGTGTGTCGAAGAGTGGCTTAGTGAAGATGTTGTACATTGTGGGGGAGACACATGAACCTTGTGGGACACCACAGGTGATTTGTATTGGGTCCGCTGAGGCTAATGGGGAGAACACTCTTATCGTACGGTTGGCTAGGAAGGATTGTACCCAGGCTATAGCTTCACTTGAGAAATAGGCGGCAGACGCTAGATGATTGCATAATACTGCATGGTCCACCAGGTCAAAGGCCGCCAATAAGTCAAGGAGGAGGAGCATAGCTGTTTTACCTTTATCCTTCAACTCATCAATTTGTGTCTTGAGGTCAATGAAGGCCGTTTCAGTACCGTGTTGTGGTCTGAATCCAGATTGGAGTGATCCTTGTAGTTGGTTTGTCTCCAGATATTATAGAGTTGTTAAAACACCTTGCCCCAGATTTGGCCCATTTATCTGGGACATCCTAAATGCTTCTCTAGAGGAAGGCACCGTTACCCCGATATCTCAAATCAGGCCTGGTCCACCTTTGCCCCCAATATACACATTCGCTATCACATTATTACTATTCTCCCCACTATCTCAAAAACGTTTAGGAGAAGATGGTGGCTGTCGTGCCCAGAAACACTTGTGTACAGGCGTATTATAAATGGCTTATCATATCATATCATATCTCAACTTGAGTTTCTTCTTTCCAGTTTTCTTGATCATTAGGGCGGAGCCAGGGTTTACACCTACCTATGGGACCGCAACAGTGGTTTATGACTCTGGGACACTGAGCCCAAAACCAGTGATGGGCCAGTCCTTGCCTGTTGACACAATCGAACTTGTCAACACCATTTGTCCATCATGGCCTATGAGATTTGAGTTAGATTTCTGATCCTACATGCTTGGATTGGGAATAATCTCGGAATTCTGGGTTTTTTCCTTTCTGACCGGTGGCAGAGAGTTCTGTATGGCCTTTTTCATCTCTTGCCTGTGTGTATGTTCCATCAAGTGCCACCGCTGCCTCCCATCCTACGCAACGTATATCTGGTAGTATTTCCCAACGTCATTGGCGACTCAGAAGGGTGATGTGCCTCTTACGTAGTTGATACCAGGTTAGATGTTAAATAAACAGGACACATGATCAATTCTCATCAATTGACTGTTTCCAATCATGGTCTCAGTGATGGATCTGCTCAAGCTAGACTTCCTTCAGGTTTTGACTGGCTTTGGTAGGTAAACATGGTTTTTATGACCAGATCCCTCTATTGCAGAACAGCTTATTTATCCAATGAAAGATTGATTGCAGTTTTCACTTTTCTAGCCCTTTCCCTACGGGTGTTATACAGTAGCAGTATTTATATAAACAGTTCTTAGAAGTAGATTTGTTTTGAGGCTCTTTTAATTTTTTGCTCATACATATATACTCTTGAGGTGGACCAGTTTACCTAGCTGGGCTTTAAATAAACTTAATGTCATGAGGTTTGGCTATTAGGTGGCATTTCAGTGGATGGGTTTGCCCTTTGATTCCTGTTTCCGAGGACAGCTCCTGCTATGAGGATGGCTTACTGCAGAGGGTGATACTCGTCCTCACAAAGGATCAAAAGGAAAGGCATAGCCATCCTGTCTCATGCGCTGTCATTGGGCGAGGCCATCCTGTCTGATAGAGAATATGCTGCATCATTTTATGTTTCATAAAAACAAAAAACCCAGGGCATCTACACCCTTGCTAGATGCCATCCTTCACACCATCCCTCTCTTTCTTGACCAAGAGCACAAATACCTCACTAACCCAGATATCCTTACTCCATAGGTTAGTAGATAACCGAGGTTTCACCCTACTGTCTAGGCTCTGACATTTTGCTTGGAGGGAAAACCTAAAGGCCAATGACGTATCTGTCTAAACTCCCTCAGGGACTTCCTAGACTTTCCCTACATTATCAATGTGGTTAGTTTACTAAAAGGGATTACAGGGTGTGCCTTTCAGTCACTTTGCCCGACTCTGCCTTCTTCTAATCACCCCTACATACTCCCCTCCCTCTCTCTATCTGATGTTCTCCTTTCACTACTCTCCTCCCAATACCACTCAACGTTGTTCCTCCTCCTCCCTGTGCCTTCTTCCTCTCTCTCTCTGATGTCTTCCAATCTTTGTACACCATGCCTCCACCCTTTACTGTTACTTCTCCCTTCACCACCCTACTGCTCCCTCCCCTACAATTCCAGTCCCTCCTTCACACTACTATTCCCTTGTCTACACTCATCCATCCCCACCTTCTCCCCAGTCGCACTGTTTTCAGTCTCACAATCACTCCATACACTTCCTCCAATAATCACACTCACTAGTCTTACACACATTATCACTTGCACTCATCAACTAATACTTCAGCGGCTATACAATTTGCCTCCACACTCTTGTCCACCATCCTTCTTCCTGCTGGTCTCTTGGTCTGCCACCTTCTCCTCCTCTAACCACACCTGAACAACCCACAACTTCCTGTTCCCTGGTGTTTCTTTTATCCCCATCCCCGTCCTCTAGTAGATTGTCTGGCCCTGTCTTCCCCATCATTGAGGTGTTAAATACCAAACTTGTTTTAAATAGGATGTTAAGCCACTCCCATGTTCTCATTGGAGAGCCACTGTGGAGAACAAGGGCAGTCTGTGTTGAGTCCCAGCTCATTTTAGATCCTGGTTTTAGTCCCTGGTGGTCTACGTCTTTCGAGCAGTTTAGCTGGCATTCTCGTTTTCACTGGTGCGAGGGGGTGTGCGGCATGTTAGCGGCTGTGCACGCTCTCTGCAGCGTCTTTCATGTTTTCTCTTCCTACCTTGCCGGATCAGAGCTCACTTAAAGGAGCATGGCATGGGGCACTAATGGGCTCTGCTGAGAGCATTTACAATAAGAGGCATGGGGTGATGATAATACGTACTGGCCATGTATAGGCAGGCACTTGAGGAGGTGATGGGAATTGGGGTCCTGCCTACTGCCACTGTCTCCGCCCAGGCTTAGCAGGATTTCTAAACAATCCTGGCAGAGTCCTGATACTGCCCTGTCACGATGTACAAACGTTAGTAATTAACAAAATGTAGAAAATACCAAATGTAATTAGAGAGCCTGTCGCATCCCTATCACCTCCTCTTGAACAGACATGGTGCCCTTAGTGTGATTGCAACATTCCTGCGGGACACATGCAGTGACAATGTATGTCTCCAAATACCTGGGCATTCCTGACATCAAAAATACCTCTGTCACTATTGTTCTTATTATTCTTTTACTAATAAGAAAACAACACCTCTCTCCCTCGAGACCCCTGTGGTGTTCTCTGCTTGTGTTGATGACCACAATGGCTGGGGTGTCTCTAGCAAAACTCGCACGTGGTAATGTTACTATTGCCGAGAGAGAGAGAGAGAAAGAGAGGGAGAGGGAGAGAGAGAGAGAGAGAGAGAGAGAATAGTCATACAGGGAGGACTGCAGTGTTTGTGCAGAGAGAGGGCTAAAGAGAAAGTGAAAGAGAGCACAGAGTAGGAGTGAAAGAAAGTGAGTGTGAGAGTGAGTGCTAGATCAGCAAATGATTTCCCAGGAAAATAATTCATGTTGCCTGGCACCAGCCCACTCCGCTGCAAAATAAACCTCAACAGATAAAGAAGTGCATTGAGAAGAGGAGTGGACCTTCTGGGCAAGACAGGAGGGTGTGTCGTTCCTCAAGCGTGAGGCGGAAGAATGGAGGAAGGGTTGGGACGGATCGCTGTGCTGTGAAATGCTGCTGCGCGAGAACAAAATTGAAGAGTAATCAGTACCCTAAATTGCCCAGAGCCCTTCCCACTGCCCAGATCTCAGACTCCCTATAACCCCCTGCCCCCAAATCACCAATGAGGATGCCCTGTGGGTGGCCAACAGCGGGGGAGGAACTCTGGTGATGGGCAGGCAGGGCATGATGGAAGAAATTTCAAAAAAAGGTAGCAGGCGCTCCTCTCCAGAAAGAACAAGGCATGATAACCTGTTCTGAGGTGAGAGTTTGCAGCACATGCTTTTTGCTCACTGTACCTTTCACAGATGGGAAATATCCATTTGCATATCAGTCTTTGTCCCGCCCAGATGGGCAGTCCAGCACCAAAACGCTATAGCAATTCCTCTCTGAACAAGAGTACCACCAGCAACCCCATACACGTGTTTCAGCCTTGTTGGGCCTCATCAGTGAGGTGAAGCTGTGCCTCTCTGAGCACAGTGAGCAGGGAGTCCACATCTGGTTGCCCCCAGGTAACTCAGGGTGACCAACCCCAAGTTCCTTTCAAATATTTCAAAAAAGGTAGCAGGCGCTCCTCTCCAGAAAGAACATGGCATGATAACCTGTTCTGAGATGAGAGTTTGCAGCCATTGCTTTTTGCCCACTGTACCTTTCACAGATGGGAAATAACCATTTGCATATCAGTCTTTGCCCCGCCCACATGGGCAGTCCAGCACCAAAATGCTATGGCAATTCCTCTCTGAACAAGAGTACCACCAGCAACCCCATACACGTGTTTCAGCCTTGTTGGGCCTCATCAGTGAGGTGAAGCTGTGCCTCTCTGAGCACAGTGAGCAGGGAGTCCACATCTGGTTGCCCCCAGGTAACTCAGGGTGACCAACCCCAAGTTCCTTTCAAATATTTCAAAAAAGGTAGCAGGCGCTCCTCTCCAGAAAGAACATGGCATGATAACCTGTTCTGAGATGAGAGTTTGCAGCCATTGCTTTTTGCCCACTGTACCTTTCACAGATGGGAAATAACCATTTGCATATCAGTCTTTGCCCCGCCCACATGGGCAGTCCAGCACCAAAATGCTATGGCAATTCCTCTCTGAACAAGAGTACCACCAGCAACCCCATACACGTGTTTCAGCCTTGTTAGGCCTCATCAGTGAGGTGAAGCCGTGCCTCTCTGAGCACAGTGAGCAGGGAGTTCACGTCTGGTTGCCCCCATGGTTGCCTTGTCGAAGACATGAAGACTTGGGCATATCAGCAGCAATGGGTCTCAAGATAGTGCGGGTGGACCAGGTCTTTCATGGGGAACATGGCAGCTGACAGGACACCAGTGATGGATGACATTGTGAAGCGATGGGCATGGGCACTGAACCAGCCTTTATAGATGGCTAAACCCGGCACCAGTACAGCGATCAGGCAAGTGTGGTGCGCTGTCAGGTAGTAGAAAGAGTAAATACCCATAGGTACTTGTTGAGGGTTGCTGAAGGATTTTTAGGCTAATGCAAGGAGTTCACTCAAATTGTCTTGCGAGTGAGCGAAAAAGCAGCAGAGCTACTGTTCTATCATCTGGTTAACTCGTTCCATTTGGCCATTCGTTTGAGGGTGGAAAGGAAAGGAGTGGTCCTCCAGAGTGTGCCAAAACATAGCAATACATTGAGTTCCCTGATTCAATAGCACACTGTCAGGTAACCCAAGGACAAGGTGGTGCATGCACAGTGGGGCTAGATTTCTGGAGTACCGTGAGCAGGGTTGACTGCTGCCAAAATAATGGTGTTCTTGTGTGACAGGGGTGTTTCAGTGATAAAATCCATTGTTGAGACCTCCCAAGTTCTGCTAAGTATTTCCAATGGTTGCAAGATGTAATCATGTGGTTGTGTTTCTTTCTATTGTGGGCAGATCATGCAGACTTGTATGTAGGCCATACCTGCCTCACCTCCGGATTTAGCCCAGAGACTCTGGGTTTGTACGCTCTTCTCCGGGTCTCCGGGGAAGAGCGTGGAGTCTCTGGGTTTTCGCTGCAGGCCCAGTGTGGCTGCGGCTCTGGGGCTCGAAAGGCTGGAGCAGTTAACCTTGAAGTGGCTATGGTGGCACTTGCGCACCTGCATCCCTGGAAACTCAGAAAAGGGTGTTTTTTAAATTGTAAATCATGGGGTCTGCGAAAATCAAGGAAGCAGACTCTGCTTCTGTGATATTCTAATTAAGGGTTACCTTTATGTATTCCTGCCAGGGAAGCGCTGATCAAGGGCTTGATAAAATGTCAAAGAGACGTCTCAGCAGGACTATGCAGACTGCAGGCATTTTCCCCTCATTCTCTTCGTTTCTTTTAAGTAACCCATTTGGCAGGTCTTATTATTTATGATTGTTTATTATTTATTTATTTATTTATAACGTGCCGAGAGCCTGCAAGCATCTGGGTGCAACAGAGACACAATCAGACAAACATAAAAGACGGGACAGTCAAGCTCCTAGTGGCCCAACAGAGAAGGGCGATCAAGTCCTTGAAAAGAAAAGGCATTGGCAGACAAGTGTGTGGGAATGGCCCATTTCTCTATCAAGCCACAGCTCACTGGGTTGGGTTGCTTAGCATTTAGAAGCCCCATAATTTGCATCTACACTAAAGAAAATACCTGACTAGCAATGCATAGTACTCTGTGCCGTGCGTGCTTGGTTGACATGAAAACAATGTTTTCACCCTTTATGAGGCACTGCACATTTTATTTACGTCCTGCATAACTAGATGCATGCCAGTGTGAAACGACTGAACTGCATTCTGGGACTCGTAGTCTAGTAGTTATAACAGGAAAACCAGGGGTATATTCCCAGAATCAACCTAAAGAGGCTGGAAGGCCGTCTCTGAACGGAATGGTGTGTGGGTGCGTGTTGCTTGGAGGCCCCCTTGCCTGCAGCTGAGAAGACCTGCCCGCGCATGTTAGCAAAAAGTGCCTTTATCTGGATAAGTGCAAGGTGTCCAAATGCAAAAGGGTCCTGTAAACATGGTAAATGCATTTTTCTGGGGCACTGTTTCATTTGGTACAGATTTGTGCAGATAGCCGATCACACATTCAATACAGTTGACCTTTTTTGGCATGTGGTCGGAGCCTACTGCAATTGGGCGAAGTCTTGTGTGGCTATGGGCAGGGCATACCTTCCAGGGTTTTTGATTTTGAAATGTAGGCAGGTATGACATAGGCCTCAAAATCCTTCCCCATGTGGAGGCTCCAGAACCATCATTGCACCGGGCAGATTGTCTCGGGAGGCTAGCACGGGCGGTGCTTGCCTTGAAAGCAAGACGACATGGAGCACCACAGGTTCGATCCCCGGGTCCGCACTTATAAACCTCTGGGTATTAAGCCCTTTATAAATATCGTATCATATCACTCTCTTGTTTGGTCTAAGGTGCCCACGGAGCTTGAAATCGTTGCACCCCTTAGAAGTTTGAAAAAACTTTCTGGCAAGGGAACGTCCAGGCAATGCTGCAAGTGTAATGTGCTGGCAGGAGTAACTCTGGCTGTGCCCTTTCAAGCTTAATTACTTTGGGGCTTGAAGCGATACCATGAGTTGCTTCTCCACTCCCAGCAAAGCAGCCCAATGGGGGTGCCTGGAACAGGCTGCAGAATGGGTAGAGCCTTTGTGCTGTTATTTCTTTCTTTGTATTACTTATACCGCATCACATGCCCCTGGGCCTCAGAGCACTAACACGTGGGGGGATACCGGATGTTATTAGTGTAGTGTAGTCCATCCAAATGAGGAGTAGCAGAAGGGTCCGCATGACTCGAAATCAGGAGGACCTGTCACGTCGCACCGTCATAGCCACAAGTTTCACACCCTCATAGCCACAAGTTGGGCGGCATTACTCGAGCTCATCTTCTTAACTAATCAATTTCATTTTTAATACAAAATCAAAATAAGTACAATTGTCTGGCGAGTTACATTTAGAACAAACGCTGTGGAACGGAAATTAATGTGTTGTGTGTTCTATAGAAACGGCCGCATAACTAAAATAAACCACCCCATGCCAACACAAAAAATTGCACCACACTGTGGAGCAGGCAGGGTTTGTCTAGTTGTGCGCTCGCTTAACCTGCAAGACACTCGGATGAAAAAGACGTCAGTGCACGCATTTTTACTCATGGTTCCCGTGATCGAGGCGGTGAGCACGTGTGCGCGGGGACGTAAGTCTTCTGATTACCTGCAAAACAGCAGGCTGACACAGCAAGTTTTAATGCCGCTGTTTCAAGAATTCACTTCTTGTTTTTTTTTTCTGAGGACGTGATTGCGCAACAGGGAAGGCTTAAGACATGATGCAATAAGGGGAGGGACAAGGCTAGGCCACGCCCACCTCCGAGGACGACGTGTGTGGCGCCTTTGACTGTTGCTGCCGTAGGCCACCAGCCTAAAACATAAAAGGCCGACATTACAAACCCCCGCATTTAGCGTCCTCAAAAGAAACCAGTGGGCTAAGAGGAATTAAAAATGGGGGCGGGCCTTCAAACGTCACTGATATTTGTTTGCGTGTGCGAGTTAAGAAGTATAAGTATCTAGAGGAGGGGTCCAACGAAACCTACATTTCAGGGGTGCTAACCCTTCAAATGTTGGGGGATGTGCTAACTTCAAGACGGTGGGGGAGGGGCACACTTATTTCTGTGAGGGCATCTAACTTCGTTAAGCATTCTAAAGAGACTGTTCTGGTGCAGCTTCAATGTTACAAGCAGTTAACTCTGTCCTTTAAGTCTGAAAGCCCCCACTTAAGGAATGCTGTAACCTTCTCTATCCTTCCAATCTCTCCCCTGGCATGCAAGTACTAACCCCCCCCCCCAACACGATTTCACTTGCCTGAAAATGTATGCATATGACTGCAGGTGCTAACAGTGAAATGCTTTACATTAGTAATTGCAGGGCCTTTGTTAATAGTGCAGCCCAGTCCCCGTTTCACATCTGCGTCCTCTTCTGTCCTGCCACAGCACTGTAGGTCTGCCAGGTCCAGTCAACATAGCTCAAAATTTCAGGGGGGGGAGATTATGTGCAGCATGATCAGCTCAATGGTGTTGCGCCGCTGATCTAAAGAACCTCTACGTGTACAATTGTGTACTAAGGTGCAATTCTCCAAATCTTCCTTGGAAACACAACTAAATTATCACAACACTTTAGGCCATACCTGCACCTCCTTTTTGCCGATCGATGGTCCACCTAACAAGACTGACACCACCCATGTTATTACAAAATGTTCCACTCCCGCTGCATCCCTCCCTCCCTCTGTTCGTAACATCTACATCCCATTTTCTCATCCTATCTCCCCCTTCGCTCAGTTTCTTTCCTTCAGCTGTCAGGTCTGAATACCCCTGGCCAGAGGTGTTGCCTGGTGGGGTGTGAGGGCGCTATAGCCCCAGGTCTTTTGGTTATAGCCCCGGATAGAAGCTCAGGGGCAACAACCAAAAGTCTAGCTAGCCCCGAGTCCCGACAGACCCGACATTAGCAGACCTCCGGATCTTTTCCAGACCTAGCAACACCTTGGCGCCTGGCAGGAAGGCAGTATGCCACTCCATGGACATGCCTAGGTGCTCTGAATCCACTACAGTGCTGATGTGGCACCATTTAAGAGCATATTACAGGGTTCGAAATTAAGGGGGGGTTTGTAGCCTGAAGAGCCTGGTTAGCTTGACACCAACAGCTACCAGGAGCTACTTTTGGCTTCCTGCGTCACCGGATGCCAAACGTGAATTTAACTCTGTGCATATGCAGCAAGATATAAATAAACATTAGGACACATTTCTACGCACTTAAAGCATAAGGGGTCATAAATAAGGGACCCAATATTGTGTCCATCTTATTTGGAAGTTTTATTTGTGGAACGCCTTCCCCAGTGGGAGCTCCTGGTCACTGGTTAATGCTGGATACCCAGGAGCTGCTTTTAGATCCTGCTTAGCAAATCTTAATTTCGAGCCCCTGATTAACATAACATAGCATGTTACCATAACTAGAAGAAGCATAGTTAACAGAATACAACAGACCTAAAATGAAGCATCTCTAGGTGTCAGAGAGCTGATTTGGCGCAAGTGATGAGATGCGCTCACGTCACTTGCGCCACAAATGCTGCACCCTACTATGAAGGACACCTGAATGGGCACATTAAGATGGCCACGTTCAGATGGCCACATTCAGATGCCCTTTGCCAAACATGTTTTTTTTTACAAATTTCAATTCACAAATAGGATGCACTTTGAAATGCGCCAAATTCCACCCCGCCAGTTGGTAACATGGGGTGGAGGGTGCACAAAGCATGATATGGTATTTTCAGACATGTTTCTTGGTGTGACAGCAATGGTTTACACCGCGGCAGTCACCCTTGCATTTCTATCCCTATTTGTTTATGTTTACATTTCCCAGAGGTGGGTCATTTAAGGCCCGTCATTGTGAAATGCGCGTCCTGCACCCTTGTGGGTGATGGGAGAAAATCATATATTAGTGTCAGCAGTGTGCAAGGGGAGTGGCCAGCGTATTATTTGCGCTGCCCCACAGCCCCCAAGAAATGCACAGGTCACCATTGAGAATATTTGTATATGTTGTTTGAGCTTGTAGGACCTGTGGATCGCTGTGCTTGGTAATAATTCTGGGTTGATGCTTGTTATTTTTTGTGCTGGTTGTTTCCTGCTGCCTGTATGTGGGCTTCCAAAAGGACAGAGCTCCTGCAGTCCAAGTTCTGAGTATAAGTTATACTAGTGAGCCTATATAAGCAAGCCTAGCGGATCGACGCAAGACCCAGAGCACGCAAAACACAACCAGGCACGGATGCTATCCAGCCGACCACCAGCTAATACCTTAACAGAGACCCACAAGGATATCCCTACAAGAAACTACTGCCTTGAGAAAAACCATTGGTCGAAACACGTGTCGGCACTTAAAAATCCTAAGCATGTAGCTTCATGACTTGCATTTTGAACAACGTAGGCACTAGGATGTATGTTACACCAGTGACAACTAATGCCAACTGAATGAACAAATGTGAACAACTGACGCAATAAGAATCAGCAGCTGCACAAAGCATACAAAGTGTCCAACGTTATTGAAGAACTGACTGTCATTTGACAACGGGTGGTTACCCATTCCAGCGCCAACGTACAAAGGGGTTCCAATCACAGTACCTTTGCGAATAAGCTGACATCCCCTACCCTATGTTTAAAGTGCCTTAAATATAATCTCTTAAGTCAAATAAAGTGTGTGCCCTAAGCTTGGAAACCCTGATTTGCGATGGGTGGCCTTTGCCGATGATTTGGTGTTGGTGGACCGCACCCCGAGAGGATTATAAGAACAGCTTAATTTGCTGACCAGCTACTGCGACAGCAATTTCACCGGGGCTAAACAACGACGGGGCAAGAATTATAACTGGACCTTAGACGGGACCAAGGTAGGTATTGTTTCGCAATTTCAATACCTGGCAGTATCATTGATGGTAGGCGGGAATGGACTTTGCAGTTGTGGAAGGTACACCTTAGGGTTAATCAGCAACTGGGTGCCCTTAAGGCTTTTACAGTCAAAGACGGGGGGTACTCCCTGATTGCGGCCCTGAAAGTATACAGGGCTTTAATTGAACGCTTAATGTCCTATGGGTCGAAGTCTGGACACATCATTGCTGCAGGAGACCAAACATGATAGAAAGCAAATGCCCTAAGACACTATGCAATCTACCTAGGTGCTGAGCTCAATATGTGCAACATACGTGCCACACTAATGACCTACCATTGCAATATCACACACAAACGCGCGCGCGCACGCACGCACGCACGCACACACACACACACACATATGCTGCACCTGTCATTGATGCAGATAACAGTGTAATTACACAGAATAGATATAAAAGGTTGGTCAAATGTTTTTTCTCTGATCTCAACAGAAAACCAAACATGGTTGACCTTGCCACTAAGGTTAAAAGTCTTCTGTATTTGGAATATTATGACTAGGTTGTATGACCCTCTTAAGCGTGTTGCCCCTTTAATGAAATGTGTCCCTCCCATGTGTATTGCCCTTTTAAGATGGGACATGGCCTTGTCATGGCCCAAGCTAATAAAAGGAGCCCCTGCAGGCACGTGCGTAGACCGCGCAGACTCCCAAAGAGGAATGACTGAGTCCGTCTCTCATTTAGGCCTGCAGGCCCACACGGTGTGAGCACAGGCCTGCAGGCCATCATGCCCTGGGGCCCTCGTGCCAGCAAGGTAGCTAGGTTCTGCCCGGTGAAGGGTAAGTCCCGCCCTTCCCTAACTTGAGACCAGTGTCCCCCGGCAGCCCCCTGAGGCACTGCGCCTCCAGGGTGCTGGTGTCCCATAGCACCATTGGGGGCCGACTCCATTACAATGGTGATGACGAGGAGAAGGAACCCTGCAGTGTTGTTCCTGCCCGATGCAGAAGAGAGGTTAGCGCATCCGCAGCCACGTAGAGAGGGTGGGTTCAACATTATCCACCACCACGTGGGAGCGGCATCCATCGCCGTGAGAAAAGGAGAGGGAAGATTTTCAGCGCCCGCCAGCAGACCCCCCGCCCCCTCTCGGCCGTGCCCCTGTGCGAAAAGGGTGCTCCTGTAGACGGGGGAGAGGGGCAGTCCGCAGCCCTGCGGCATCACCCAGCAAGCGGTGTACTTGTTCCGCCACCGGGAGGAAGTGTCTAGCTCCTTCTAGCTCCGTGGCTGGAGCACCTCAAATTATGGAAAAGAGGGAGAGTTGCCGATGGCCCCTGCAGGTGGCAGCAGCATCCCGCCTTGTGCAGTGCCGCTGCCCCACCCCCTCTGAGATCCTGCTGTGTCTCTCATGGTCTGGCCCGCAGTTTGGTTGCTATGGCTACAGGTCCTGGAAGTGCCATGGGACAAACAGAAAGAAACTGTCCAGCATTGGGCAGTGCAAGCAAGGGTTGCTTGACAGTGGTATGTATTGCAAATGAGCAGGCAGATGTAGGGTAGACAAGGACTGCGGCCAATGCCTCTGGGTAGGACTGCCTCTGGGTAGGACTGCCTCTGGGAATCCCCGGGGTAGGCCTCCCCCTCCCTCTTGAGAGGGTTAGGGGTCTGATCCTGTCACACTTGCCTTATGGATATTTTCTTCGTTGTTTTATCCTGTGGCAATTATCACACTGCCCCGTCGAGGGCTACTTTTGCCCAGGGCAGTCATATACAAAAATCACTGCCTCAGGAAGCACCTCCCTACTGTGACTACTAGCACCCCGTCTCTGCTGTTAACGTACCCTTACATTTCTTTCCATTCATTAGTCGTGGGGTCTGTCCCTGGTCTAACAACTCATCTTCTTCCCCAACTCTACCTCTATTTTCTTTTTCACACTCCATCCATTCCTTGACCATCTTCCCACTTTCTCCTTCACTCTCCAGTCTCTTTCTCTCTCATTCTTCTGCTCTCCCTTCTCTATTTCTCCAGCCTCTCTCTCTTGCTTCCTTTTGCTGCCCTATCCTGCCTTTACTTTTCTCTCTGTTCTTCCATCTACCTTCCTTACCTCTGTTCCCCTCCATCTCTTTCTCCATGTCTGGCGTTCCCCTTTTCCCCTGCTCCATGGTCTTCTCACTGCACTCTGTATAATTTTTCTTTCAGCCTGCCCTGGATCTTGCTCCTTTATTCATTCCACCCTTATCTCTTCTCTCACCATCATCCAGCTTTGACTCTCATACTTCCTCAATCTCCACTTCTTTGGATTCCTCCCTAGTTCTCGCTTGCTCCCCTCTACTCCCCAGCATCCTCTCGGCCTTCCTCCATTAACTTGTTCACCCTCTCTTTCCCCTTCTCTGCCCTCTCTTCTGCGTGCTCCACCTTTCTCTTTGTATAATGGAACCTTGCATGGTGGTTGCCGTTGGCGGCTGATGGCCTCCTCCATTTTGGCCACCTCACTTTCTCTTGTTGCATGTAACTGGCATGCCTGCAACCGGTCTCTAGTGAGTTCCGCTGCATGTGCCCAGTGACAGTCTCCTCCTCTACTGTTGTGATGTGCCCTGTAGTCATACCATGGTTTGGGGTTGACATCAAGATGGAACGTGGGCTGGGGGAGTTCTAAAGTTTTAATTTAAGTGTGTAGGGGGTTAGTTGGCCAAAGGGAAAAAGCAAGACTGGGTGGCCTTCTCACGCATGGCCACTGGAAACGTGCGAGCTCTGTACCCGATTCCTGGGCTCTTCTTCCTCACCGCCCGCCCCGTTGCGATGCGACAGTCTCCGAACCTGCCCACTCAAGTGGCCAAACCAGTTGACCTGTTGAGTGAAACACAATTTGCAAGCATTGAAACCAATTGTTATGAAAGAAGGGCAGGTATTCAATACTTCTGCTTTGTCTGTATCTGGTCATTCATTTATTTATGTATATGTATATTTATATACAGGGATTGCAAAGCTCTTTGATCACAAAAGAATGCACAATAGATAAGAAATCAGATTTGTGGGAAGCAGTGAGCTTCTTCCGATGGGGTGAGTTTGAGAGACATGCCCACCAGGTTGTGGAGAGGAGTAAATGGAACAGTGACCGGGGACAATGCATAAGTGGATATACATAGATTAAGGACAACATACATTGGACATTTTTCCGTAGGCGGTACGGCCAGCTGTGCTCGGGACGTGACCATGATGGGTTAAGTGCTAGAGTGGAGGCAGAGGAAGTGAGGCACAGAGGCAGGTTAGAGGTGAGGGGAACATGTCAGCTAGCAGGAAGATGGTAGGTAGGTTAAGAGTGTAGGAGGATGGCTTTTAGAATTCCATGCAAATGGAGCAAGAAAAGAGAAACTGCAGAAATGAGAGGAAGCCCAAGGAGGGCGAGAAGCCACAAGGTGTAGTCGAGGAGTCAGAGCAGAGATTACAAGAAAGCTTGTAGAATTAGATAGAGGACAGATACAGTGGTGCCGTACCGTGGATAGATAATCTGACCCTGTTTTGCATTGTCAGCCATCCAGTCTGGTGATGGTACGAGGAAGTAGGTGTGAAGAGAGGGAGTTCAAAAAGAGTCCTGGTAGCGAAGTTAATGATCTTATCGAGAGGACAGAAACCATAGTGGGGGAGACCAAAGAGGATGCTGGCAGAGTAGTCCGGTTTAGAGAAGACAAGAGTGGTTAAGAGATTCTTGGCGGTGTTGATAGGAAGGAGGTGCCTGATTTTTCTTAATATTTAGGAGGTTGAGACGAACTGCTGTTCCAGTTCTGGAGATGAAAGAAGAGCAGTTGTGAGAAGGGTCATAGATGGCACAGAGGTTTCTAGCTGAAGAAGAGTAGGGGAGAGTGTCAGGCGGGAACTGGATAGGCAGAGGAAGAGATGAGAGAGCGCTTTGGGCACCACTGTTGGTAGAGTTTGACATAAGAGAGTGCAAAGCCATCCAATATTTAATGGCAGAGGGACAGTTTGAAATGCAACCATGTGTAACCTAGCGGTCCAATGGACAGCCCTCAGCCTAACCAAACTCTTACAAATTCTATAGTTAGGTATTAATTACAATCAGGCCCCAAAGGTCATTATTGAGCTTCTGCCAGCCAATCGGAAGCCTTCGATATGCACTCAATAACACTGGTAACAGCTGTAATCCAAACAGTCTCAATTCAGAAGAAGACAGGTAAACAACAGAAAACATTTCTCTGGATTCAAGAATTAGCAATGCATTCTCTCTGCACGATTTCTTCTACAAGACACTCCATCTATGATGGAATCTTTTTTTCACAGTTGCTTCAACATGACAGCCAACCAATTCAAGGGACTCATTACGAGGTTGGCGGTAAAACCCGCCAGTAGGCAGTGGGCTACCGCTGACCTGTGAAATTGTTTCTGCCGCCTGACATCCCGGTGCCACCAGAATATCATCGGCGGCGGAACAGTTATTTCCCATTCCCATGGCTTGGGAATGGGAAACCTGGAGCACCGCCACCGTTAGTAACGGTGCCAGTGCTTCAGTTAAAAACCTGCAAGTAGGATCCCGAACTCCCGGCACTTGAGGCCTGCTGGGAGTTCTGTGCCCCTAATGGCAGACTCTTAGTTTTCGCCGTCGGGAAAGGGTGCTGTTACGTTGATACTTTAATTTCCAGACCACCAAACTTGGAATGAAGCCCTAAGACCTCAAATTGAATTGAGGCTAGCTCACCCAGGAGGAAGTCCAGCTGCACATTCCAAGGTGCCTGGCGAGTCTTGCACGTCCCAAACACTTTCAAGGCACTACTCTCCCTGCCATTGGAGTTTCACTAAAGCCTGAAGGATCTGTACATACTTCTGTTTGTGAAAGTTACCCCTAGTGACGGGCCATTCACCTACTCTGGATAAACTCTGAGGCAGTCGACCACGATCAGGCTGTTGACTGTGCCGGGGACCAGCACCTACTCCAGCAAATTCGCTGATCTCAAGATCCGCTCCAGACCTCTATCCATGAAGTACTACGCGTCATTGCAAGGGACATCTGTGCCCTCACCGGCGATGCACACGTTGAGAATGCTCCCACTGTAGTGGTCACTTCTGGAACATGTATGCATGTTTGCCGATCACCTGCAATGACACGTGCCCTCACCTCTGGAATATCCTGAGACCACCAATATTAGGCACTATCTCTTGGTCACAACCTAGGAACCAATAATTGGCCGATACCCCAGAATGCCAGTTCCCTCTCAATAGTTCAGTACCTGATTTCGTCCGTCACACAGCTGTTTCCACTGCTTAGGTGCGTGTCTAGGGGTGTGGTGGAATCCTGGGTCATAGGGAAGATGTGGTTGCAGGTTTAGCAACGTTCCCCTGTCTCTCGCTCCACCCCAGAGATTCAGCCCACCCTCCAAGAGTACCCCAATCCAACTTGATGGGAAGAGCATTTCTGAAAGCTGCCAAATTAAATCCATGGACTCATGGGGCATACTGTTCTCCTTGCAAGTGCCTCTGACACCAGCCATTACCTTTCTGGGGGCATACCGTCACCCTTCATCGCTATAAACCCCCCCCCCCCCCCAAGATTGTCAGATGCCTAGAAAGTATCACTCTCTCTCAAATTGATTCTCACCTTGGGCCTCTGCCAGCCCTCACCACTGCAAACATTTTAGATGTTAGATCCCTGGTTAAGTTGTCCCGGAAGACAGTAGCCCTCCCCTCTGCCCCAGAATAGTCAAACCTTACAGAGAGTAATGTGTAATATCTGGCCCAATCAGGGTCCGTAGAGGTTAGTGTTACATACTTTGATGACAACTTGAATGGAGAAAATAGATAAAAACACAGAGACCTACTGAGTGGGTTACATATAGTTCATTGGTTATGTTACAAGTTTAAATGTTGAGGGTTGTTTACTGTATCACTGCACTTACCTGTTGTCTGGTAATGGGCTGTACCACCATGGAAAGGACATTTGGCACGTTCAGGGAAACCTTGCTCTGACAATGGGCAGGTGAACCCTCTGGTGACCTAGTAAGGTGGACTGTTCTGGATATAAATAAAGCTGAACCATTAAAATGGTTGGAGAGGGAACAAAGGGAGGAGGCAGTGTAGGGGGGCTGGAAAATGAATCAGAAAAGCACTGTGCCATCCCTGGGGTGCCACAACCATCAACGGGTGCCTTGGAGCCCGAAGAGAGGCCGAGCCATACATGGGAAGAAAGGCCGCCATCTGTGGCACCAGTCCTGAGCGAGCTAGGCCAGCGGACTAGAAGCCTTGGGTGGTTGAGCAGACAGCCCAGGGTGAAGGAAACGCCAGGTGTCAAGACATTGATTCTGCACCCAGAGCCATGGCCTGGATAGGGGGTGTGAGAGATCTGTGTGTGGCCGGACACCGCGTAAATCGGGCGATGCCGGGTTCCTGGCCACACGGGAGAAAGTGCCATGGGCCAGGCCGTGCCCAGCAGTAACTACCAACCGGCCACAGGGCCAGACTGGCCAGGCGGAAGAGGTCCCAGAGGAGGCAGCAGATTGGAGTGAAGATGCAGTGGAGAAAGAGCTGTTTCCTCAACCACAGCAGAGTGGCGAGGGGTCCCCGCCCATGTCAGGTGGTTGGCTTGGTGGGGTACAGAGGTTCCCTCAGACATGCGTTGGTTATATTTGGAGGGTGGGTGCTGATATGAGAGTGTTGTTGCTATTGTTTATCTAAAGTGTCGCAATACTAATGCCCTCCTGGGGTGAAAACTCCTTTTGTATGTGGCGTGTCCTTGATCTCACATTGTAGCCCATCCTGTCATATCTATACTTTACACTTGCAATCAACAACAGCTATGCAAACGGCCCAAAGCAAGAAGCAGTGCTTTTAGCACACATCACACCAGTGGGTGATCAGGTAACAAAGCCGAGATAAACTCAACAAAACCCTCTGAACTTTGAGGCAAGTTTACTTTCACTAAGCATAGGAAAAGCAGTTCATCCAGTGTGGATTTCAGTGTGGATTTCAGTATGGATTTCAGTGTGGATTTCTATGTGGTGTGGCTTTGAGCATAGTAGGGCGGTGTAGCATGGGGGACTGCTTTTCCCTCTTCAGAAAAGAGAGTGAGAGAAGACAGAGAGAGCAGGAGACTGAAAGAGAAACCTTCTCGCAACAGCAGACGTGCTCCACAACAGCCGGGCATCCCACCTTCTGGCAGTGCAGGTAAGTGGTGACCCGGACACCTACCCAGCGTGTCCTATTAGGGCAGGTATCTGCAACCTGTGCCTCTCCTGAGGTTTGGGACTACGGCTCTCATAATACCACACCATTAACTTTGCTGGCTAGGGTTGGTGGGTGTTGTAATTCAAACATCTGGAGAGCCAAAGGTTGAAGACCCCTGTATCAGGGTATGGCTGGAGTTAAGGGTCAGAGCACAATACAGTCACCTAAACATAGTGCCTTCTCCCTTTCCATGGCTGTCTTTCAAACACTGAACCCGACTTGGGGAAGGCTTTGTCGGGCTGATAGCGACTCGACGAGGGCCAATGAGCTTGCTTGTTACAAATTTTCGCACCATTTATTATGGGATCGCAAAGTACAACAGATGAAGAAAAAACTGCACAGACAACGTCTCGCTATGTGTTTTTGTGTATGTGCCATTTTGGGCCTGATTCCCTGCATCGAGCGTGATGCCGAGTGGGAAAATCTCAGGGAATCCACAGGTGTCTCCATAAATCACATTTTTGATGCAGTAGAGGAGGCAAAAGTCGGTAGGAAACCACTGACATGGGGGCCACCATGTGTTATACTGGGCGCCACCATTAAGACCTATGTACGCATGTCGACGATCTCAGCAAATTCACTGTAAGATGCAGTGTTAGGCCAGGAAAGCCAGGTAAGCCCCGGATTCCATACCTCAGACACTGCACCATGATGGGTGAAAGGATAACATCCCTCTGAGAATGCCTGGATCCTGGCAGCGTTGGCATGCAGCCTCTTTCTAACTGGCATAAAGATTAGCAGGTTAATATCTGGGGGCAAATTGGGAATGTGTGGCAAATGGGGCAGTAACATTGTTAAAGTTTAAATGGTATATCAGAGCTCATGACCTTGAAGTGGTTATCCATTTTAAATATTTGGGGATCTATATATATGATGAGAGGGGATCATTGTCCATTTATAAAACTATTAGAGCTTATTTTATATCGACAGCTGGACAGCTCAGACAATCCATTTTACATTTGGGCGTTTTTCAATCTTACCGGTTTTGAGGTTTTATCATAAAGAATTGGTCCCAACATTAATATTTTGTTTGAAAACTGGAGATCAAGTGGTAGCCCGGCAGACACTGGAAGCTCTGTTTTGGAGGAAAGTCTTATTCCGCCGGGTGCAGTCCCAATGGCTGCAATACGATATGAGGTGGGTATGGTTTCACTTCAAGCCTGGGTCGACTGGAACGTATTTTACTTCCACCGCAGGCATCACTATTCACGATGCTCCCGACACAGCTAGCTAATACAACTTGTAAAGTGTGAATGATTTGGAAAGAAAAGTTAAACATGCTTTTCTAAAAGATTAGCTCCTCTGTGGAAGAATTGTGTATAGCCCCTAGGAAAACGAAGCAGACATTATTTAGGACCGATTGGATTTTAAATAGAGAAACTGTAATGAATTGTATCTGTTTTAACTATCATTTTGGTTGGTCTATTAAACCATATAATGTACCTGCAACTTATTTGGCGAAGCATCCCTTGTGTAATTTTAGAAATAGTGTTTTAAGATTTAAGCTGAATTTCTTTTTTAACTGGTGATGTAGTTGGAGCCAGACAACGAATTGCAAAGGAAACACGATTATGCTGATACTGTAATAAAAGTAGACACTTTGAAACATGTAAAATGTTTGTGGGATTAGAAGGGACTAAGCAGGTTGAAGAGTGAATGTGTTTAGGAAGTGTATGAATCATTTTATGTTGTTAAAATATATTTTTTAATCTAGTTTGTTATTTTAGAAGTGTAGTCTTCCAGCACAGTGTGTTACTCATGGGGATAGTCTTGATACCCTTCAGGTTGCTTGTCTGGTTGGCTGGAGCCCTCACTTTAGGGTGAGGTGGCATTTTATGGTAAAACCACCCGTAGATAGCTTTCTGAGGCATATCTTGGTATGGCGTTACTTGTACTAAATGCGCGGGCGGACCCAGCATCTCGAGTTTCTTGGTTAGTCTAAAGTACTGTGAATCTCCTCTGGTAGTTTCTGGGAAGATAGGTCTGTAGTAGAAAGCGCCATACCAGTGAAAAGAGGAAGAGATACAGTGGTATTGTAGTGGAAAACTTTGTGCTCCTTCTATGCTCGAGTGAATGTGAAATCTAAAAGGAATGGAAAGAATTTGGGCCAACGTGTTTTAATAAGATGTTGGTCCTCATTACAAGCTTACCGACACTGTTGTTTCCGGACCGGCAAACTCTGAGTCTGCTGGCGGGTGCCATTTTTTATGGGACCCACCAGCCGACTTTCACGGAAGCACAAGCACCGTTATTAACAGTGCCAGTGCTTTTGTTGTCCCCATTCCCATGGAGTCGTATGGGACTCCAGGGGAATGGGGATCAACATTTTACTGTTGCCTGTCTTACCGGACTACCGGGGCTGTAATGCCCCGGTAACTCCTGCAAGTCAGGCGCTGGTAAATCATTACGGGTCTGGCGGCTACCTGCCGGATTTTCCAGCACGGTTTCCGCAAGACTCGTAATGAGGCCTATTGTCTTTTGTGTGCGGTTGAGGAATACATAGTTATTGAGGTGGTTATGATAAAGCAGAGAGCGAACTACCACAGACTGAGCTAGCAGCACCAGATGCGGCACAACATTTAAGCTGTTAGCCCCTGACAAGACAACCGACCACCTGGCTGAGCACAAGCAGAAGCGGGAAGGTGACGAGGGAGGGCCGGGTCGCGGGAGGGGGCGTGGCGTCTATAGACCGGTGCATGGTCTTGTTACCTAAGGTTTAATTGTGTAAAAAATCCAATAAAGAAAGTTTTTAAAACATGTTTTTTTTTAAATAAAGCAGGGAGTGAGTGTGGGGAAAATCTTTTAAGAGAAAGAAAAGGAATTTTTGGGTAGTAATTTTTGTATTGACAGGTTGGGTTTCTTTAATATGATCAGGATGTTTGTTGAAACATGGAAACTCCATTGAATCATTTATGTCAAGTGCTCCTGGACATAAAATAAAAATGTTGAAATATCATTGGGAATGGTTGAGGGAAACGAAGGGCAAGATGTCTAAACCGTGGCCTGGTGAGGGGTCCTATGATAAGGCTATATTGGAAAATCTGCATACTTTCTTAGGGACCATACATAAGGGGTCACAATTGGACAATAGACTGAATATCTTGGAGCTATGGAGGTTATATGAGAAGGGCAGAAGGACCAGGAGGTCGTGACTATGTAAGAAGGAACGATGAAGGAAGGTGTAGGATTTTTTTCTGCAGCAGCCCCATAAGGGTGCTGTCCTTTGTCGCCTGCAGAAGGGTACACAAATACAGAGTTTGAACCTTCATATTCTCCAGTGACTACTCCAGTGGTTATGAGACGGTCAGGGGTAACACTTCCATCTGCAGCAATTTTCGAAATTTTCGAGAGACAGAAATATGAGGAAAGCAGAAGGGTAACGCCATCTTTAGTTAAGGTTGTTGGCGGGTCACCGAAGGGAAGAGGAAAGAAGAAAGTCGATCTTAAGGGTAAATCAGCGTTAACATTGGAACCAGAAGAGCCAGAGCGAGAAAGGTTTGCAAGGAACAGGCGTGAAGAATAGTCATCAAGGGGAGAATTGCCCCCCGGTTCCAGGATAGAAGATAGATTACGGAGAGTGGTAGAAAGGCAAGAACAGTAGAACCAGGAAGAAGCAAGGTTAGTAGAGAGCAAAGTGGCATGGGGACAACAGGATAAGAGTAAAAAGCAGGAAGAAGAGAACAGGGAAACACAGGAAGCAAGTGAAGGGAGATGGAGACATGGTCAGATTCTAAAACGGCTTGATGAATCTGTCATAAAGAGAGTAAGTGTGGACATGGAAAAGGAAAGCACTGCTATAGAAACAGATTTAGGATGAAGGGGAAGAGAGGCAGCCTGCTACGTCAGACCCTAGGATGTGATCGTCCCCTAAAAAGGATTAGGGAATGTGATAGAAGGGACAGAGGAGGAAGAGGAGGATGACTGGGGGACAGACAACGAGCAAGGAGGACAGGACGCAGAGGCTACGCATCCCGCTCTAGTAAGGACTCTGCAAAGTATCTCATGGGGTCTTCGAACATGCTGTGGAGCCCACATGCCCATAGGGAGAAGGCGAGGACAGATAGAGAAAGCCCTAGTAAAATTAAATGTGACTCAATACCCACTACTCCAGAAGGGTCAGGGGAGGGTGTATTATGTCCTATGTTCACACAGGGACTGGCATAATTTAATGAAGATGCTTCCTTCGCTCACTGCAGGGGCGGGGAAGTAGATTTATGCTCTAGAAAAACAAACTGCCAGTGTCATGTTGGCAATTGGGGACATGAAAAACATTTTCACTGCCTTGATGGGGGAACGGGACGACGAGTTGTGGAATAAAGCGGGGTATCCGGGAATTAAATTAGATACGAATACCCATGATGGTGCGGGTTTCAATAATTATAGGGCACAAGTTTGGGGAGCACTGAGAACAATGTATCCTGATATGCCAGACATAAATTCCATTGTGGCAAAAACAACAAAGTTAGACGAGGATCACACTACCCACATTCGGTTGATTCAGGAGATGTATAGAGCACAGATGAGAGAAGCATGGGACAAAAAATGTGGCTATTTTTGATCACATGTTGAAAAAGGGTCTTCGTAAAGAAGTACAACATGACCTAGACAAGGTCGTATGGATGGAGGTGAAGAGTTGGCAGGAGATACAGGCTCACATTGTGCATTTTTGTAAGAGGCGACGGGAAAAGGAAAAGGAGAGTACGGACGAGGCACAAACGGCTGAGGCCAAGCTGGTCCAGAAAAAACTAGCAAAGATATTTTTAGGGGGGACAATGTTAACTGGCCCCATAGAGGAACAGCAGGGATAGTTGGGAAAAGGACAAATAGACTCTGGAATGGGACAAGCATGGACGGGCGGGTATGTACCAGGCCCAAGCCCGATGAGAGGATTTCCACAGAGTAGGGGAGGATTTTTGCAAGGCGTCGGGTTCATTCAGCGGATTTAGAGGAATGGGCCCAGTTCAATGGACCTATGGGAGGGGGTATGGATGAATATATGGAGTGCAGTGTTGGGTGTGTGGAAGAATGTGGCATGTTTCACAGGATTGTCGAAGTCGATCACAGTATTTTAATGCAGGTCCCCCCCAGACGAATACTCAAATATCGCCCTATGCCTCGAACTCTGTGCCATTGCAGCAAGTCCAGGTTGATCAGTACCTGGGAACTGGAATGTCACAAACTCATGCCCCGATCATGTCAGCCCATGTGCTAGTACAGGCTTGAGAGACAAATCCTCTACCGAATGGGACAGTTCCCGATTACACTGGAGCAAGTGTACTCAGAGGAAACCCTTTTTTGCATCCTGGTGCTTAAATGTATCAGGATAGGCCAACCCACAGGTATCTCTGACGTGTTCAATTCTATTGGTTACTACAGATCCAGAAGAGGAACCCAGGATAGGTGTAAAGTTAGGTAAACAGACATTCTCTTTCATGGTCGACACAGGGGCCATGGAATCCTGTATTAAAGAAGGTGGATGTCCCCTATCAGGCAAAGCAATGGACACATAAGGACTTTCTGGGGATGTCCTATTAGTTCCATACACTGAAGATTTGCATATCAAGGTAGGCAATAAAACGTTATCTGCTCCCTTGTTATACTGCAAAGATACTCCGGCAAACCTTTTGGGAAGGGACCTCCTGAGCTAACTTAATATGTTGATCACGTTTTCAAAGGACGGTATAGTGTGCTCAACTCCAGGATTGTACCCATTAAGAAAAGCAGCGCTTTTCCCCGTGTATTGCAGTGACAGCGTGATTAGGGTGGTGCCAGTACATACTGCATTATTCTTGTATGGGGTAATGATAGTGTTATGTTGGGTACCTGGAATAAGAGATCAGACATGGCGGCTACCCCTAGAATTTTTGTTCCAGTCTGCCGAGTCACATGAGATAACGCCAGGGACTATCGTTACCATTCTTCTAGAACCCGTGGTTGTAAAGAAGGACAGGGTGATTCTTCCATGCACTGATAAGGAAGGAGGCAAATGGCACACAGTGTTGTGTATTGATCTGAACACATCATTAAGAGACGTTTCAGATGAGCAATTGTTTGAGGATGCAGAAGGCACAGGTGAAATGGTTTTGGAGATTGGGGTGCCTTGTCAGGTAATGGTGGAGCACAAGGCGGTACCACAGACTATACTCATCGTGAGAAAAACAATGTCATACTGAAAGGAGGATTTGGAGAAAGTGCCAGACCACTAATGGACCAGCAATTCCCATGATGTGGGGTTATTGGAAAGTGGAGAATAAAATTAAAACAAGGAGCAATTTTACCAAAGGTTAGGCAATACCCCATGTCTAAGGAGGCAGACAAGAGGATTTCCTAGACCATTATGGCATTGTTGAATCAAGGCATTATACAACTTTCTGTGTCCCCATGTCACACGGCCATTTACCCTACGAAGAAGGCAAATGGGTCTAGTTGGAGGATGGTTCAGGATTTGCGGCCTCTGAACAACATTGTCGGAGAAGAATTTCTGGTGCTACCAAATCCTACTACCATTCTCTGTAACATCCCTACTGGGTCGACCCACTTCACAGTTAAATGCCTTTTACTCGGTTCCTTTGCAACCCGATTCCCAGTACCTCACAGCATTTACGTATCATGGACAGAGATTTGAACATACAAGATTACCCCAGGGGGACTGTGAGTCTCCAAGTGTTTTAATAGAGTAATTCAGGTGGATTTGGGGAACTTACAAATGCCCAGTACTGTAATTCAGTACGTGGATGATTTACTTGATTGTAGTGCTTCAGAGGAACAGTGACTCAGTCAGGCTCCTCACCCTGCTTGTGGAGAAAGGGTACAAAGTCGACAAAGGAAAACTGCAATTTTGTCAAACAGAAGTAGTGTATTTGTGACAGGTACTATCATCCGCTGGAAGAGGGGTAATGCCTGAGAGAGCCACCACAGTTCAGAACATGCTTCAACCAACTACGGTAAAACAGATGCAACCGTTTTTGGGGCTTTGTAACTATTGTAGGTTTTGGATTTTCGACTACTCTACTTACACGAGGCCCCTGCTGCAAGTGCTCAAGGAAGCACGGAAAGAGAAGAGTCCGATCAAGTGGTCAGATGAAATGAGAACTTGTTTTCAGGAGCTCAAGACTGTGATCAGTACAAAAATAAATGTGTTCTATTTTCGCACACAGATGGGAAGGTGATGACAGTGGTCCTAACACAGAAAACATCTTTAGGTCACAAACCATTGGCCTATTATAGTGGGTTGTTGGACTCAGTTATACAGGGTCAGTTTCCGCTTGAGCAATCTCTTGCGGCATCGGCCTTTGAAATACAAAAATCCTCGGCAATTACTATGGGCTGCCCGGTGATACTGTACGTGGAGCATGCAGTTTCTTCAATTTTGGAGAAATCAAAATCAACTTTGACTACTAAAGAGTTCCTGGGTACAAGGTTATTTTGGCAAATGCTTCTGTACAACCAGTGAGGTGTCACGTAGTAAACCCAGCAACCCAGCAACATTTTTGGCTGATCCAGGGCAGCCTGGTGATGATGTTCATGATTCTGTGATGTATGAGGTAGATGAGGGAACACATACAAGTGTTACAGAAGATGCTATGGAGGAACACATTTTGTTGATGGATCATCAATGATTGATCAGGACATTGGTGAGAAACATACAGGAGCAGCAGTTGTAATTCTTGTGGGTGTTTAGTACCGGGTGGAGGTGGAGAAGTGATTGCCACCACATTACTCTGCGCAAGCAGCCAAGCTGGTGGCGCTTATTGAGGCGCTGGAAATGAGTAAGGGGAAGGCAGTCACTATCTACTCTGACTCTGTGTATGTTACCCAACAATACATTGTGGGTTATCTAGATGCTAGAGAAGAGGGTTTAGAAGATCTGATGGGACCCCTGTCCAGCATGCTGTGCTGTTATCACGATTGAGTGTTAACATTGCCTGTGGAGGTAGGGGTTGTTAAATGCACTATGCATACTAGCAAAACTGATTTTGTAGTTCTTGGTAACGATGCTGTGGACCGATCGGCAAAGACTGCAGCTTATTTGCCCTCCTCAGATATCCCAAAAATTGAAATGATGTCCAACAGGCACAGTTGCTAGTCCTGTATACTGCAGTCCCCTTGTTACAAATTGTTGACCTGCAGGGGAAAGCGCCATAGGAGGAAAAGGAGTTTGTGTGAAGAGGGAGTGTACACTCTCATCCACAGATTTGTTCTAGAGGCAGGACCTGACGAGGAAGGTAATGATGCCCATAGAGTTACTTTGTGTGACTTTGGAGCAACTGCATTTCCCAGCACATACTCCTCAGCATGAAAAATACAGCGGAACCTAAGGAGGATTAATTTGTGCCCAACCTCTCTGGACAGGTGAGTAGCAAAATTGATACTTGCACACTCTGTAAGGAATTCAATCTGGCAAATACTATGAGGGTGGTAAGAGGGGTTATACCCCAACCTTCAGGTCCTTTTAAGGAATTACATGTTGAATTCATTGATATGGTACAAAGGCCCGCCACCTATCGTTATTTAATTGTGGTTGTGTGTCAATTTTCCCGATGGCTTGAGACTGGATCCTGCACACACCCTGATGGCAAATCAGCTGCCAGATTCTGGGTTAGGGAGGTACTTCCATAGTGGGGTATTTGTGAAGTGTTTGGGTCCGATAATGGGACTCACTTCTTTAATGCTTTGCTCACTGAAATTCATTAATTTGTGGGGATACGGTGCAAGTTGTGCTTGGTGTACCACCTCAGGCCAATGGGATTGTGGAACGTCACAATGGCTTGTTGAAAACTCAGTTGTCAAACATGTGTTCTGATTTGCATAAGTCATGGTCATATTGCCTTCCATTGGCATTGTTGTGTTTGTGGAATAAGCCTGGAAAAGATCACCACCTTAGTCCCCATGAGGTGGTGATGGGTCATAGAATGTTTACATCTCTCTCACCCGCACACATAGGTACTGATGCACATAAATCATCAGAGATTCTGGGAAATTAATTAGGGGACTATCTTAAGGCTTTAACCAAGAGTGTCAGAATTGTGTCCTCACAGGTTACTGCAGCTCATCAGCAAAAAAGATCGAAGGTGGCATGGGATCAAACAAACATCAGCATCCGTTATTACTCCCCGGGAAGAGGGTCTTCATCTGCTCTTTTGTCCGTCGCTGGAATGACCGTCGATTCCACAGACCCCATAAGGTCATCTTCTCTACTCCTACCGCTGTGAGGGTGGAAGGCGTTAAAGCATGGGTACATCACCACAATGTTTGGAGGGACACTGATATGCCACCACTGATGCCTGAGGAACAGGTGTCGACTGATAATTAAGTTAAATGGAATCTAAGGAATCACGGTTTGTTCCAGCTGACAGGGGAAGGAGAGCGTACAAAATCTGAGAATTGTTTTAAAAGATTGTCTTAAAATGTAGAAATGGTTTAGTAGGAATTGGTTGTAGAAGGACAATGTGGGTCATTCCGAGTCGGGCAGTAGGGGATACCGGGCACCGGTAAGGAGACCGGTGCAGGTAAACCCCTACCGCCCGATTCCGAGGTCCCCTAACGGAACATGTAAGGTACGTTTGGTCACACCACACGTCCCTTACGGGTCCCGTTAGGGGTCCAGGCCGCTTATTACAGGCCTGCCATTAGCAGGTCCGTAAATAGCACCTTCCCCATTCCCATTGAGCCCTATATGGGCTCAATGGGAATGGGGAATGGCATGTTCAATGGGGGTATACCGGTCCCGCCAGGGTCGGACTACACCGGTAAGTCCCCATTGAACTACACCGGTACCGGACCCGTTATTGGTGGCAATCATGGCGAAAATAGCGCCATGACTACCACCAATCTCAGAATGAGGCCCAAAAATGTGTTCTGCAATTTATAGATTTATTTTCTTTTTTGTTTTTGGGTCATATATTTTGGACAAAAAATGTGTACAGTGGGAGGAAACATTGGGATATTTGGTCACAATGGATACAACAAAGTTTCTAAATTGATTTTGCATCTGATGATTCTTAGTTTTGCGGACGATAACATATGGTACCAGCACATTAAGAGAGTGGGAAGGGAGAGAGTAACTGAGTAACTGAGTCATGTTACATGTGTTCCCTCATTTTTCATGCCTCTGGTGCCCTTAGATTAATTAGGTAGAAATGGCAGATGCACGTTGTCTGGTGCATTTAGCCCTATGCAGGGTTCGAGGGCAGTTTCCGGGGTGATCTGTAGCAGCTTCTGTCCTTCCAACTGACGAAGAATGTTCAATCTCATCTGGGGAAGATCACAAAGATGTTCGGTGTATGCAAAAAGTGCAGCTTAACCTTGAGGGTCTGATAATCATGAACAACAAATGGGAGCAAGGGGTAATGAGTTGCAAGGCTGGAGGAGATGGTGGAACTCTCTGAAGAAGGGGTGGCACAAACTAATTTGGCATGTGGAAATGTTTGGAGAAAAGATGTGAATTTCTTGACATGGCTCAAGAAGCCTGAAAACCCTGTTAAGATATGGTTACTTACTTGTTTTTTCCTGTGTTTTAAGGGCGATGGCACAGTGCTTCTGGGCATAAATCAAAATTGAGGCACCACTCTGCATATTCCTGATTTGGCTGGAGGTACAGTGGCGATTCTCGATTTGCTCTGGTCATGTGGGCCCTTTTTGTACAAACAATTACCTGGAGAGGGGTGTGCAGCCTCACCACTTTGCACATTCCCGTACTCGTGGTTCTGCAGAGACACCTGACACTGTCTGAGTCCACATTTGTGCCTCCTTTGTCCCCTGTGCCCCTTGCATCCCTTGTGTCATCAGACATGGACAATTTACAAACTTTGCAGGACTCTGGAGAAACAGACTTTTTGAGGAGATCGAAAAAATCTAACTATGTGACAGTAGCATCTTCTGAGGCTCTAAGGAACATTCCTGATCGTTATCGTCTGTTTAACCATACTGAACATTTTTTCTCTTCTCTATTGGCCAAGGCGTGCAATCCTCTGTCAATGCAAAATGGCTTCAGATAACCCGTTACGAGTTGCTATTATTTGTCACTTCCTCTGTGTTAGCGTTCAGTGCCATCAAAGAAGAACTTAGGTCTTTGCTGTAAGTGGTTTCAACCCAGCACTCCAGCTAAGTCAATGCCTAGTGTGAGATGCCCAGCTGGAACCCTTAATTTATATATTTTTATGTCAAAAGTTCTTTTATTTCTGGACGATGTACCCTTATATAACGCCCCTCTTTTTCAATCCCCCCGGTCTCACTGAACCAAGAAGAAGGTTGTTTTGCGAAGTTAAATGATTTATTTTGATGGATTGAACAATATATATATCACACTTTTGATATTTATACATTGATCAGCAATGGGTAATATTACAGTCAACAATCTCTTTAATCAATAGGAATCTGGATGAAAAGAATAATGTAGCATAGGATAAAACTTAGTGTGGGTGCAATGAAATACAATAATATGAGATTGATGCAGCACAGAAATAAAACTTGATATGGATTCAATCAAATGCAATGTAATCACTCTTTCCCCCTGATTCTACTCACTCCCCCCTAATATGCATTATGAAGAGATGGAATGAGGGAACACAGGTTTCAGGAATATACAATCAACAATGCAGTTTCAATCCCAATTCCCCCAGCAAGTTTAGAGAACAGGAATGATTTTAAAACAGGTCAAATGCTTTTGAATGTGATTTTGTAATGAATAGGAAAAATGCTAAAAATTACTTTAATTCGCTAAATGGGATTCAGATCTCGTGGGAGCCGCTTTGGATAGGTTGAGGTAGACACTAGCAATGATGGTGGGATAACTGGTAGATAGGAAACTGAATTCAGAGATTAAATGAAAGAAATAGTAATTTTATATGGAATGAAATTGAGCCAAATGCAGAATCGCGGCAAACCTTTCAGCGTACGAGAAATGTGATTACAGAAAAATTATAAGGAGTTCATAGCATGTACGGTTCAGAAGTTATGAAGGTTTTGGTAAAGGTCGATTTTTCGCAAAAAGATTTCAAATCTAAGATGCGCTTTTGAAGATTAGAAACAATGATTGGCTTACACTAAGAGGCTATGAAGATGCAAGATACCCAACGGTCAGCCACCAGAACAGCGCGCCTCCACTCTGACTTTTGCTTGCCGAGACACCTGTCTTTCTTCAGTATAAATATTAACTGAAAGATGAATTATCACTACAATTATCACAGGATTATATGATTTGAGAGAAAGATTCAGAAAAGACAAAAGATATTGTACAATGCAGTCTGGATATGTTGGAATGGGTTGGATAGGATTACCTAAGACTAAGAGATTGGTTATGGACAATTCTATGCTAAATACTCACAGCTATGGCTTGGGATAGGAATAGGCCCATCAAGATCTGGTCAAAGGTTTGGACTGGGATCTGCTCGTCACCGGACAGGATTCAGGCACTTGGTCCTGCACTCAGCACGGCCTCTGGTTACTGCACGGCTTCTTGGACTGGATCTGACGGGTTGGTTTGGGGTTACAGCGCTACTGGATTGGATCACTGGGTTCTAGCAAGAGTTCTTGGCAAGAAGCAGAAAAACAGCACAGCCAGGCTGTTGAATTATTGTGCCCCTTGGAAGTTTGGGGTTAAAATCAGGTTGCAAGATTTTAAAGGCCAGCTGAGAAGGGTTCAGCTTTAGGATTGGCCTTCTGCTTTCAGAGTTCTGGAGTCTTGATCTGGGTTCTGGAGTCCTCCTGCAGAGTGCTTCGCCAGTAAATCTGTTGATGGGTGAATGTGTGTGTCTCTAGGTCCTCAACAGTCCCTATTTATGTATTTCTCAAGGGGGTGGGTAGGCTGATTATACTGTGCCCAACCCTCTAAGAAGCCTATTGGTTAAGGTATTCCCTCTCTCCTGATTTGAGAAGGAACAGTGTGTCATGATGTGTCATGTTTACGGTCCAGGGAGAAAACCCTCCCCTTTGTTCCGTACAGTATATCTTATTTTTCACAAAAAGCATATTTATAATATCACCAACTTAATAATACTACATATTTGCATCCCAAACTAAATAAAGCATGTAGCTGTTCAAGTCCCATCTTCTTAAGAGTTTCGGTTCACAAATGACAGTTTTTCACGCTTTAAGTCAGTTACCCTGTGTCAGATCTGTACCAATGTTTTCACATACATGCGCATAACATCTGGGCATATTCCTGTAAATTATCATATTCCTAACATTATCACAATTGTTACAATCTTAACATTTTCGTGGTTCAGTCTCTGAACATCGCACAATTGCCAGAGTAGTTTCTACTTGTGAACAACATTTTCATTTTAACAATCTATAAATTCCAGATTTTTACAAGTTTGGCACAGCTTTCTATAAGTCTTTTTCTGAAACCTATATTTTCTTCAGTACCAAATACACACTTCAGTCTAGCTCCGCCTCCAAGGGTTGTCTGAGCCAGAGATGCAACCTGAGCTTGTTCCTGCCAGCAGCTGGTTTCTATTGACGCTCGAATTAATATTTTCTTTTCAGTCAAGGGAGGCTTTTGTCTCCTGGCAGAGCAACAGGCCAAAGTCCCTCTCCCAGTTCTTTCACACATCTCTGCCAGTTTCTCAGCAGAGCAGGGGGGAAGATTCCTTTGTTGGGTAGAATGTGTGGAATGTCTTTGAAGCTCAGTGTGGCTAACTTTACTCACTTTGAAAACAGTGTTTAAAATAGTCTTTTGCTAAAATACAAATTACATTTTTACAAATATATCCACAAATATCTTAATTCCAGCCTTTTTAAAATATAGTTTTGAATTGTATCCACCTCTATTGCTTTTGATAGGAGTTCTTTTCCATACTTAGATTTCAATGTAGAAGTTTAAAATGACAGGTTAAGTAAAAGCCAGCTTCTGACACAGGCGAGCGGCGGTACTACACCCATTTCTGACATATTTTTCCAAGCAAGCATCTTTGAATGTGGATTTTCTTCTGATAAAATATGTTTCTGCTTACATTGTGCTTAGGTGAATTATTTGATAAAGTGATGTTTAACACCCACCAAGTATGTTGGGTCTTTTGTGAGGTTTGGGAACCATGATTTTTGCACTTTCCCTAACTAAGAAAAAACTGATTTTTAAAGCAGTTCTGGGTTTTCCTTTCCAATGCAGCACTGCTTTTTCAAGTAGTTTCATTTTACTCTGTGGGCAGCCCAATGATAGGTTGTGGCAGTGGTCTCCTGTGTTACCACTGACATAGGCAAAATGGATTGGCGGCCTATTTTTCAGGTTTTCCTGCGCACTTTCAGAGATTTTTGCCGCAAAGATCTTTTTCGCGGCCGTCCTGTTGTTTCTGATGCAGGCAGCGCACAGTGAAGTTGCATGGCATAGACTAGTGGGTTAAAACATCCCACAAGCCACCTCTCTTGAGATTTGGTGTTGATCGCCCATCAATGGGAAGTCGCAAGACTGGGATGTCAGCCTCTTTTCTTTTGGTTCCGAAATGGCAAAGTCTATCATCTTTTCTTCCATCAGGGGTGGATCAACCAGTTCTCCTCGCCCAGTCCTGATGTGAGTATTGAGCGATATTCCAGGCCCCTTGGATCTTTCTCCCGGTCCCTGAGTAGTCCTCCTTGGTCTTAGTTTCCATGGTTTCCAATCCTAGGATGACAATGCAAAAAGCATATTTGTAGACATTTCCCCACCACTAGTAATGTAGTGGGGCGGACACATACATTTTGATAAACAGGACACATTTTTCTATTGTAAATTATGGACTATATATGGAATATTTTATAGTTGGAATTCTAGGGAGCTGGAGTGACCCCCCTCTGGGGTTCCAGAAGACTCCTCCAGTTGCTGGAGAGTGTGGCTAGGATGGCAACACTTCAGTTGGTTAATATGGACCCACATATCTTCCCCCTCTGCCAAACAGACTTTGGGGATGCATATTTTGTAGGCGACTGGTGAGATTTTGTCTACAATTTCAAAAGGACCCCTCCAGGAAGGCAAATATTTGCGCTGTTTGGCCTGGTTCCTTTGGAAATTGTATAAGTAGACCCAGTCTCCTACATTGTATTCTTTTCTGGTAGTCTTTAAGTCAAAGTGCGTCTTCATGCTGTCTGCAGATCTCTCTAGATTTCGCTGAGCATAGGCAAAAGCATGTTGAAGGTGTTTTCTTAGATATCAACATACTCATGAGTTGTGGAGGCATTGATCAATGTCTGCTCTTGGGTTCTGTATAGCAGATGCTGGGGAAGCACTATCCTGTGTCCAGTCATCAGCTCAAATGATAAATTTTAGTTGCAGATGAAGGGGTAGATCTGATGGCCATTAGGACAAGAGGTAATGGAATATCCCAACTTGGGCCAGAATCTGCCACACTTTTTTTTAATATGCTCACAATTGTTTTGTTGTATCTCTCCACTGCACCACTAGAGGCTAGCCGGTAAGCAATGTGTAGTTTTCTTTTTACCCCAAGTATCTCCCACATCTTTGTCAATACTTCGCTGGTGGAATGGCTACCTCGGTCTGACTCGATCCTTTCGGGTAGTCCACAACGCGAAAAGATGTGGTTGATCATCAGGGCAGCTGCTGTTTCTGCCTTGCAATTTGGGGCCGGGAGACATTCCACCCATTTAGTAAACAAGCATGTCACGGTCAACATGTACTTATTTCCCCTAGAGGAGTGAATCACGAGCCCGATATAGTCGACTTGCAAATTTGACCATGGCAGTGTCATCCCCCTCTTTTGGAGAGGCGCACGGTGTATGAGGGATGTTGGCTGAAATTGTGCACACACAAGACACCCCTTCAAGTATTGGTTGAGATCCTGCCCCATGTGTGGCCAGTAGGCAACCTCTCTTAAGATTTCAAGTGTTGTATGAAACCCCCTATGACCGGCTGTGGCCGCATCATGGGCGTGACTTACAATCAGGCTTCGGAATGAGGTAGGGACCACTCACTGATCTGGCCAGCTAGGGATCTCCTTACCAACAAACCGTCTTGGATTCCGAACATTTTTGGACATTTCATCAACACTCTGAGGTCCTCTTTCCCAATGTAATCGGTATCCGTCAGGGGAAAGTTCTCAGGGTCCTCAATGTGTTGATAAAACTTACCAATTATTGGATCCCCTTTTTGAGCCGTAATCAAATCAGCATCTGGGGTCTCCTTACTCCATTGTGCAGTTGAGAATTCATTGTGAGCATTTGTCTGGGACCTAGTGATATCAGTGACCTGGATTATCGCCAACAGGGACTCTATCTCAAGTAGATCCCCTTGGATGGCTCCGGTTTTGGCCAGCTGATCAGCTAAGTCATTTCCAGTTTTGTCTGGTCCCTCTACTTTGGAATGACCCTTGATCTTTTTTCAGTAGATGTTCATCCCATTCGAGGTGACCAGATCATCAATATTTTGAATTCATTTTCCATGTTTCAAGGGTTTGTTGTTAGCACATAGCATGCCTCTGGTTTTCCATTTAACCAGGTGCTCCACGAACCTGTTCCATACATAATACGAATCAGTGATTATGACCAGTTCGTGGAGTTGATGTTGGACAGCAGTGAGGATGGCTTGATGCACAGCCATCAACTCTGCCACTTGACTACTTCGGGGACCAATCATGTACCTAGCAGAGGGTTCTGGGGTCTCATTCACCCATGCATTCCCTACACCGGCCACAAGTTCTTTTTCCCCGTTGTTGTCAACATGGTAAGAGCATCCATCCACATAGACAGTGGCCATTCCCTCACACTTGTCTTCTTCAAAGACTTTGTGGGGGAATTGAGGTATGCCTCCATGTTGTCCTTGATTTTTAGACTCTCGTCCTCGAGACAGTTTTCTCTGGCGCAATTATGCAAGTCAGCCAGACCTTGCGCGAGGGGACTCTTCTTGTTTTGGCCATATCTGATCTCCACCGGAAAGCCTTGCATTGATAGAATCCAAGAAGTAATTCGGGAATTACTTACATTTCCGGTCCGGATTCTGTCACTTTGGAGATATTGCAGAGGCTGGTGTGGAGTCTCCACTATGATGTGTTCCCCCTGGATAAACGGGCGGTAATTCTTCAATGCCCACACCGCTGCCAGGAGTGCCTCCTCACAATCGTTGAATTTTTCCTCCACAGAGGATAAAGTTTTACTCGCATAGGAGATTAATTTATTGACCTTGTCATGCTTTTGATATAATACTGCAGTCAAGCATGTATTTGAGAACCCTGTCTACAAGAAGAACTCCTTGTTTTTGACAGGGTAAGCTAGGCAAGGCGCTTGTGAGAGGCTTCTTTTGAGTTGTCTTACTGCCTCGGCTTGTTCTGGACCCCACTCCCATTTGCCCCCCCTTCAAAAGATGAATCTGGGGTCTTGTGATCTCTGCGTAGCCCTCAATGAACTTTCTACTGTGATTAGTCAGTCCAAGGAGGCTCTTTAGTTCCCACAGAGTTGTGGGGTCTTTCAATTTCTGGAGTGCTTCCACTTTCTTTTCCTGGGGACAGAGACCCTGAGGAGTAATCTCATGCCCCAAGAAATTGACACGGGTTCTACACCACTGTGATTTCTGAAAGGAAAGTTTAGCTCCAGCCGCCCTCAACTGTGTCAGAACATAACGGATCTCTGCTATGTGTTCCTCCACAGTTGAGCTTTTGATGAGGACATCATCTACATAAGCCAGGTTACCCCTCGCACCCAGGTCGGGCATGGCCTTATGTAGGAAAATGTTGAATTAATTGCCGGAGTTGAGGTCTCTGAAGGGAGTCCGGGTCCATGTGTACTGCTGGCCCCTAAAAGGTAAGAGCCGGTTTGTATTGGTCCTCCCTACTGACAGGCACGGTCCAGTATCCATTGGTCAGGTCTATTGCTGTGAATACCTGTGACCCCTGGATCTGGGCCAGCCCTTGGTCAATGTAGGGAAGAGGCCATCGGGAAGTATGGACCCGTTTGTTGAGCTCCCTAAGGTCGGCGCAGAGTTTCCACTGGCCATTTGGTTTCAATATCCCCAGCACCGGATTATTGAAGGTGCTGTGGACAGGACGGATTATTCCCTGGGACTCAAAGTTCTTAATTATTTCAGTAAGGGACTCCATTGATGCAAGAGGCAAGCGATATCGCTTCACAAACACTGGAGTCATGCTAGGGTCCGTGGGAATTGTTGTTGTGTGGATGTCGGTGCGACCACAGTCATATGAGTCCACCGCAAAGAGATCTTGAAAATTCAAGAAGACTTGTTTCAAACTTTGCCTTTGCTCCAGAGTCTCACAGGCATCGGCTAGATTGACTCTCTCTTCAACCATCTGCCTGAAGCCCGGAAAGACTTCTGGTTTTGCTATCTCAGGGGCCTCCTCCAGCTGGGTGGAGAAGTCCCTGGTTAGAGCGCTGATTTGGACTGGTGGTTTCGGGTGGGGAAGGCATTCCTCATGGACCTGGAAAATCACCTCATCCCTCCTGAAGTCACAAGTCACATCCTCCTTACCATAAGGGCAGGAAGTGTACACCAGGAAGTTCCCCCCATGCCGGGTAAAGATCCTGTCTGGTGTTGTGTTGTCATCACTGTCACTGTCAAAATAGTCCTTGGGGATTGGTCCTAACAGTTCATTGCCTAAATCTATGGAAAAATGTTGGTCATCAACCGCCATTCCAATAATGGTGCCTGCGGCTAGAGTAATACTCTTTAAGTCGCTGTTATCCACCTCTATTGGAATTGTGTCATGTTCTACATTAACTAGTGGTGTTGGTTTTACCCCCAACCCTTGCTGTTGTAGAGAAGCATTTAGATGAATATAGGCATCAGGGTTTTTCAATTTCTGTCCTCTTTTAACTTTCATTTCCAGGGAAAATTCTGGGGTCCTTTCTGGGATGGTAAAATTGTAGAAAAGAGATAGAGTCAATGGCTATCCTTATCATTAACACTCTGGTAGTTTTCTTTAGGAAGCATTGGAGCTAAAATAGCATGTATCAGTTAGCTCTTACAAGGAACACAAGGGAGTAGATTATTTATAGACATAAAAATGCAATTTATTAGTTTCACAAAAAATATTTAAAACAACGACATATGCCATCCTAGGCACAACAAAGAACATTACATACAAATCACAAATGATTATGCACATAGGTGGGTTAGTACAACTGAGGTGACTGTAGTTTCATGTATTGCTACTATTGAGGCAATACGAAAACATTGTCGACACACACAAATCAGGTGTTTCTAGTACGGTGGGTGGATGGAGCGACCAGCAGTTGAAGGAATGGAAACCTGCTGGGTGTTGCACCGAACTGTCTTCAGGACTAAGGAATCTTGGAGTACTGTGGTGCTTGAAGAGTGCCAGACACCTAAGGTAGTCGTAGCGTCATGGCTAAACGTTGTTAGGTTGCCAGTTGTAGAATGTATCACTGGATGAGAATGAAGTCCGTGGATTGGGCTGGTGGTCTCTGGTGTAGCCGAAATGGGAAATGACAAGGGTAGCCACTGACTCTATCTCTTTTCTACAATGTTGCCCCAACCCCCTGGAGTCAGGCCCCATTCAAAAATCGGGACCAAGCTTTGAAGTTTATTAGGTCCAAACTAATGGCAAAGCGATTGAGAATGTCACTGCCTAAGTAAAAGGCGGCATTGACGTCTCGCACGACCCAACAATTATGGACTATGCTCTTGTTGCCGATGGAGATTTTGAGCATACACCTGCTTGGCAGGAGATGTTTGGAATTGGGTGTTTCCAGATCCATTTCCCATTTGTCTATCAGTTTGAATGTGGGAATGTCTGGATCTTTTGGGAGTTGGCGGAACATGGCTTCGCTGATGAAGCTCTTACCGTTGTCCACCCACACTCGGGCGAGAACGGAGTCCTTCCCTTCATTTAACTGAATTAGGATGAACAACTGCTCTCCAATTTGCTGAGTATCAGCCAGGCTTTGAGCTGATTTCTTATCTTTCTGGACTATAGGAGTGGGAATGTCTGATTGAAGATTGGTAAAGAACTTCAGAATGTTTCCTTCCAGTGTGAAATGCCACCTTAAACTGGAAGGAAGGTTGATTTTCATAAATAGAGAGGACCCCCACCATCACCAGTTTGTTGTCCTACTGCTATTACTGTCACGTCTGGGATTTGGTTGTTCTGGAAGTGAAATTCAACTTGGTCAGATTTTTGTTCAACCATGTGGCAGGTTCTGTTTAAACTAACATGGTTGACACTCTGTTTTAATTTTATTGGTCGGCTAGTCTGGGTCCAGAGGACCTTGTTTACGCAATATATAAGGGGTGACGACCTTCGCAGGAGGTCATTCCCTAGTAAACAAGGGGTGCCCTCTGGAGTCACAACTCTGACCGGGTGCTTCACCTTGTGTCACCCAATTTTAATGTCCAAATCCGCAGTCCGCTCATTGGGAATTTCCTTCCCGTCAAAGTTCTAAAGTTGTCCAGGAAGAAGGGTGAGAGGAATTTGATAATTCTCCCCCCTTCCTGAATTCAGTTGATTAATTATATTTGTACCGGGGCATACAATCTTCCCTCCTTCTCCGCAAGGGGGCACACATTTTTGGACAACAGGTGGGTTAGTTTTCTAGTTTTGGACACTGATAAGGAGGTGATTTGGGCCGCATTCTGTGGGGAGTCTTGGGAATCTGCAAAGAAAAGGTGACCACTGGATATGGGAGAAGTTTTGGGTTCCCCTGGTTCTTGGCCGCGCCACCCCACCCTTTTTGAAGGCAGTCACCGGGATGGGTTTGAACCAGGGGATGTTCAGGCTGTTGGTTCTGTGGTAGGATGATGGGCGGCACTAGCTCAGTCCCACCTCTCCCCAGTCTGGATTTGAATCCTTTGGGACCCATTTTTCTTTGGGAGGAGTTCCCCCATCTCTGAAGGAGAAGATCATTTTCCCAGGATCCTCTGAGGATCCCTCTCCTTCAAATTGGAAGATCTGTACCTCCTCCACAAAATGGGTCTGTTTGGGTTCTTTGTTTCTCCTACCCTCCCTGCTCCTGTTCTAGATGGTAAAATCTCCAGTCGCCCCTACAATAATGGAGATGGTAGAGCCCCCACTCAGTCCTGGGCTACTCCAGGTGATAAAGGCCCCAGCCACACCTACATTGCTGGAGATGGTGGGTTCCACACTAACCCCTGGGCTGTTCTATATGATAGTAGGGCCAGCCACCCTTACATGGCTGGAGATGGTGGAGCTCTATTTCTGCCCATTGGTTGCTGTAAATGGTTGGAGAACCAACCTCCACTATCTTGCTGGAAATGGCAGAGCCCACTCCTGCCTCCTAGGATGCTGTAGACGGTAAAAGCACTATTCACTCCTACATTGTTGGAGATGGTAGCGCCCCCACTGACCCCTTAGGTGACTGTAGACAGTAGAAGCTCTAATTCACCCTTCCATTGCTTGAGATGGTAGAGTCCCCACTCACCCCAAGGGAGCTGTAGAAGATAGAGGCCTCCCAGTCAGCCCCCCCTTACAGAGGATCGTAGTGCCCCCACTCACCATTGTGTTGATTTAGATGTCATAAGCCCCCAGTAACTCCTACTTTGCTGAAGATAGTACAGCACCCCCTGGGCTGCTGTAGATGGTGGAAGCCTCCATCCCCTGTTCATAGATGGAGATGATAGAGCCCCCACTTACCCCATATTCTGCTCTAGATGGTAGAACTCCACTCACCCCTGGACGGCTGTACAGCATAGAGATCCCAGCTACCCCTCTTTTGCTTTAGCTGGGGGAGCCTCTGCCCATCTCCGAGGCGGCTTTAGATGGTAGAAGCCCCAGACGCCCCTACATTGCTGGAGATGGCAGAGCCCCTGCTCACCCCCTAGGATCCTGATGGTAGAAGCCCCAGCCACCCCTTCATTGCTGGAGATGGCAGGGCCACTGCCACCCCTCCATTGCTGAAGATGGCAGGGCCCCTGCTCACCCCCCCCCCCAGGCACCTGTAGATGGTGGAAGCTGCTACCCCTCATTGCTGGAGATGGCAGAGCCCCTGCTCACCCCCTTGGCTCCTGTAGATGGATGAAGCCCCAGGCACCCCTCATTGCTGGAGATGACAGAACCCCTGCTCACCCACTAGGCTCCTGTAGAGGGTGGAAGCCGTCACCCCTCATTGCTGGAGATGGTAGAGTCCCTGCTCACCCCCTAGGCTCCTGATGGTAGAAGCCCCAGCCACCCCTCACTGCTGGAGATGGCATAGCCCCTGCTCACCCCCTAGGCTGCTGAAGATGGTTGAAGCCCAAGTCACCCCTCCAATATTAGAGATGGCAGAGCCCCTGCTCACCCCTAGGTTCCTGATGGTAGAAGCCCCAGCCACCCCTCCATTGCTGGTGATGGAAGAGCCCCTGTTCACCCCCTAGACTCCTGATGGTAGAAGCCCCAACCACCCCTCCATTGCTGGAGACGGAAGAGCCCCCGTTCACCCCCTAGACTCCTGTAGATGGTAGAAGGCCCCAGCCACCCCTCACTGCTGGAGATGGCAGGGCCCCTGCTCACCCCCTAGGCTCCTGTAGAGGGTGGAAGCAGTCACCCCTCATTGCTGGAGATGGTAGAGTCTCTGCTCACCCCCTAGGCTCCTGTAGATGGTAGAAGACCCAGCCACCCTCACTGCTGGAGATGGCATAGCCCCTGCTCACCCCCTAGGCACCTGTAGATGGTAGAAGCCGCCACCCCTCCATTGCTGGAGATGGTAGAGCCGTAGCTCACCATCCAGGCGGCCACCCTCAGCCCCACCCCCAGTTGTTTACTCTGGGAAGCTCCTTGCACTGCACACCGAGCAGGACTGGCTCCCCCCCCCCCTCCTTCCCGCTAGATCTTCCTCCTCAGCCCGCCCCCCTCCCCCGCCCTCGCTTTCAAGGCTGCCCGCACCCCCCGTGACCGCTTTATCTCTGGACCTTCATCCCTGCTCTCGGAGGGGGAGGAGGGGCTGGGGGCACCGCAGTCCTACACCCCCGGCTGCATCCTGCCAGCTGCCTTCCTCTTCCTCTCTCTGCCTCCTCCACAGACATCCCCAGGAGCGGGCTCCCAGGTGCGGGGGAGACACCGGGAGGTACACGGACGGACCCCCACACCTGCAGAGCCTTCTCCTCTCCCACAGGCCCTCCCCTCACCCCCACGGACCCTAACACCACTGAGCGCCCCCACCATGACGCTTAAGACCACCAAGAAGGAGCCGGTATCCGCAGCCCTGGAGAACGTGGGCACCATGAGGACTGTGCTCTCCGACCTGTACCTGGAGCACCTCTTGCAGAGCAAGGGCAGGCCTGAGGTGAGGGGGCGCCCGGGGGCACGGGAGGGGGCCTGTACCTGGAGCACCTCCTGCAGAGCAACGGCAGGCCTGAGGTGAGGCGGCGCCAGGGGGCACGGGAGGGGGCCTGTACCTGGAGCACCTCCTGCAGAGCTAGGGCAGGCATGAGGTGAGGGGGCGCCCGGGGGCACGGGAGGGGGCCTGTACCTGGAGCACCTCCTGCAGAGCAAGGGCAGGCCTGAGGTGAGGGGCCGCCGGGGGGCACGGGAGGGGGCCTGTACCTGGAGCACCTACTGCAGAGCTAGGGCAGGCCTGAGGTGAGGGGGCGCCCGGGGGCACGGGAGGGGGCCTGTACCTGGAGCACTTCCTGCTGAGCTAGGGCAGGCCTGAGGTGAGGGGGCGCCCGGGGGCAAGGGAGGGGGCCTGTACCTGGAGCACCTCCTGCAGAGCAAGGGCAGGCCTGAGGTGAGGGGGCGCCCGGGGGCACGGGAGGGAGCCTGTACCTGGAGCACCAGAGCAAGGGCAGGCCTGAGGTGAGAGGGTACCTGGGCTCCAGTGTAGTAGGCACTGGGGAGGGTTCGACATGCACCTTAAGCACTTTCTGTAGAACAAGAAACGGTGAGGGGGCATGGGCTTGTGGGTCGAGGGCACGGGTGGCTATAAATAAGGGGGCACGCTGATCATGGGGGCAGATGACACGAGAGGGAAGCCCGACCCCTTCCGGAACTGCAGGGTAAGGGGTGGCATGAGGTGTGGTGACAGAGAAGTGGGGGCTTCTAACCTGTACCTGGCATACCTTCAGCAGAACAAGATGTGGCCGGGGGGAGGTTTGGGGGGGTGGGGTGGCAGACCGTATTCACGGCTTTCACGGGTAGCAGGGGGCACTATAAGGCACGGGTGGTCAAATCGGGAGGATAGCTCATAGCAACGTGCTCGCCTTGGAAGCAAGACGACACAGAGCAACGCAGGTTCGATCCCCGGGTCCGCGCTTAGAAACCTCTGGGTATTAAGCGCGTTATAAATAACCTATCACATCATATATCATATCATGGGAGAGAGGGCACCGGAGAAAGAGGGGCGCATGATTAAGCAGGGACTGCCAGGGCAGTGTCTCGGAGGTGACAGCCAGCACCTGGGTGTGGGGTGCAGTGAGCACAGGGCACATCCGTCTCTGTGCCCTGGCAGGCCTGCGGTGGCGTGCCCACAAGGCTGCCCTGCCAGTGCCTGCGTGCCATGCTGCAGCCGTGAAGGGCTGTAGGAGACTAGGAAGGGTGACCACACACTGGAGGCTGAAACAGGCAGTCACACATTCAAAGTGTGAGGGTATGCAATAACATGTGTTATGGACCAGGGTGAAGAGGAAACGGACTTCCTCTCCAGCTGCACTGAATAGGAAGCCACCACGAGGCCCTCCTTTAGAGGCCTGGCAACAGAGCGTGGAGTTCCCGAAACGATGAAATAAAGACGGGAACCCTACTGGGTGAGGACACCCCAAAGATCAGAGGCCTACACCCAAAACCTGTGTAACTAAATAGACCACATACGACAAATCAATATAGCTCTATGATAAGAAAGACGTATAGAATGCATAATCCTGGTTAAAGTCATGCCAGTATAGCATTCGTGTCTTGCAGAGGGGCATGGGGCAGTGCCAGTCTGGTAAAGGAATCAGTTGGGCGGGAATTGTAACACAGTGGAAAAAGCAGCCGGCCACAAGATAAGACCCCACCCCCAAAGAGTAAACAGATACCCCCACACTATATAGACCATACACAGCCAACCTCTGTAGACACATGATAAGGAGTGTGTCTAATGTGTGTGCATAACGCATCTTTGGAAATACGTGTGTAGTGTTATCGTGTGGTGTGGGGCAGGCAGCACAGTTGTGCGTCCAGAGTGGGGGCGTGGGGAGCGCTGTGCTTTGACGGCCCTATGGGAGGACGTGCTGTTTTCCTTTTTGTGTTGTTGTGACCTTTGCCTCGAGTGACCTTTCATCCTGTGCCCTTTGCCTCGCAAGGAAGCCAAAGAGTAAACAGCTGTGGCAGAGCTGATGCCATAGCAACTGTAGCCATGCATACCCCCTTCCCCACCCCCCAGTATGAGGTAGCAGGAGAGAGGGCACCTGGGGGCAAGCAGAGACAGGCCCATCTGCCCTGTGAAGAGAGAGACAAAGAAGAGGCGCGGATAATGATAACGATGGGTTATTTATATAGCGCCTTAATCCAACGCGCTTTACAGAGCACATATTTACATACAATATCACCCAACCGAAATTGGTGCATGCAATGAAGAAAAACAACGTGCCTGACACCCCCTGTACATGTGTACAAGAAGCGTGGAACTCGAGTAAAAAAAAGTTACACATCCAGTGCAAACTCCTCAGTTGTGTTGTCTTTAAGGTGACAGTGAAACCTCGAAACGATTGTCGGCCACAGTAGCTATGGGCATCTTTAAATCACTCCCCTTCCTCTGCTCGTTGGCACACATACATCATCACACATGAAGTCTCCAACCGCATCATCAGTTACATAACATACATTTATCATCAACGACATCACTGGTGACATCACATCCGTCATTTGTTTGTTTCTTTGGATACTGTTCAAAGCGCCTCGTCGTGTGGCCTTGCAGGTGCTTCCAGGCGCTTGCCCGCCTTGGGGATGGCGTCGCGGTGGGCGCCTGGCCGCACGTTGAGTGGCTGGCCGCTGTGTTGGGTTGTTTCATCTAGTGTTCGATGGTCTGGACTGTGCAGGCCACATCCAGGATCCTGGGTCACGCAGGCCTGGTGCTGCGGTCACATCCGTGGGATTGGACTTGCACGGTGCCCTGCCATCGTGTATGTGCCATGCGCTTGTTCGTCTTATTGCTGATAGATTTTTATCCATCAGCGGTGATTTTTGGATACCGAGACTTGAGCCTCATTACTCCATCTTCTCGGGTTGAGTGTGTAGTCGTGGGTTTGTATTATTCTTGATCTGTGTCATCTTGTCACAGTAGGGCTGGTTTCACAGGGTCTTCGCAGTGATGGGCCGCGGGTAGCGGTCGAAGGGTTTTGCAGTGGTGGCAGTGAGTCTTCTGATCAGAGGGTTCAGGTTCTGATCCAGTTCTTGGCAGAAGTTCTTACTCAGCTTCGCTAGATGTTTGTCCAACATCTCGATGTCCAGTTCCCTGTGAAGGTCAGCTATCCTTGTGAAGATTGGAGCTCCAGACGATATCCTCAGGGCCTTGTTCTGGACTGTCTGAAGACTCTTCCGGTGTCGCTCATGGCAGGTCATCCATGCTGGCGAGGCATACGTCAGGGTTGGTCTGATGATCGCCTTGTAGACGGTGATCTTTGTCCGGAGGGGCATGGACTTGCTCTTCAGGAGTGGGTACAGCGCTGCCATCTTTCCTGTTGCCTTCTGCTGAGTATTCTCGATGTGGCTTTCCCAGTTGAGTTTGCTGTCCATGCACGTCGTTTTGGGCCTTTTCTACCATGGCGCTGCAGCCAACTGCCGTCTGCGAAGGGCAACCTTTACCCTCATTGGGTGGGGGGGGCACAGGAGCAGGGGCTCTCCTGGCGCTGCTAGGCAACGCCAGGTTTGGGGACGCTGCTCTGGAACTCGGGCTCATTATCCCACGCGTCTCATTAAGTGACAGGTGAGCTACAGCTTATGTTTTGGGAAGGAGCGTGAGTGCCGAACTCTCCTCTGGTGAGGCCCTGTCCCTCAGCAGACGGGGGCGCCCCAGGGCAGTCCCAAACTACACCTATGTGTCATGTGACTAAACCCCTCAATTGCTATATGAATGAAGCTGGTTTCATGACATTGTAATGCAAGTACTTAATAGAATAATTCGAATGTGAAAACACAGTTTCAAACTGTCCATAGGGCACACTGCAGTGTGACCAGCCTCTGGGAGTCTGAGGGCCTACTGACCGCGGGCCCAGTGTTGCAGGTGTTCTGTTCCGACCACCTCACTTGTATTTCGCAAGGGGCAATACTAGACTAACCATATTCATTATTTTCTAATGGGAGGTTGTCGTTCCAAGAAGGAACGTCTGGTACACTCTTATTCTACTTTTCCAAAATACCTCTATGAGAGTGGGAAATGGGACAAATAGCACCAGTGAGGGTTCCTGTATGCTTTGCATTAAATCGCATAGCCTTTCGGGATTAGAACAGTGACCAGAGATCGCTATATTGGATAAACAAGTCCGTTATGAAAGGATTGTATGTGTGAATCTCTAAATTTAAAACAGATGTATGAGCTTGGTGCTCGCATCACTGTTCACTACACTCACCCCAACGTTAAAATGTTTGTAACCATGAACCGTGTGTACTCATTTGGACAGCTTAAGTTTTTAGATGTTAAATGTTAAATGTTAAAAGTATTTATACCGTGCACCGTCATCAACGGAATTGGTCCCCAGGTGCTCTGGCGGATCTGTAAACTATAAGGGGGCTGGAGGGTGGGTTAATAAGGTGAAGAAGGGAGTAGGATAGTGAGAGGAGTGGTGTTCTGTTGGCAGCTTCAACTTAGTATACACCAGGTGCTGAACTTTGGTGCGGGTATCGGATCGGAGTCAGTCCGCGTGCGCTGTTGTTCCGGCTTATGTGTTGTTGCAGTGCTGTGAAGTGCGTGCGGCTTGTTGTGCGAGAGATGGTTGTTTGAGTTTATTGAGTGAGATAAGTATGTAGAGTTTGAGCTTATATTGGTTAGTGGGTTACATGACCTTTACCATGCTAACATTCACAGTTCTGTCTGAGTGTGACGCCTGTTGGCCCTCACAATCCTATCTAGACGCGGCGCAGGCCAGGGTTTAGGACTCCATCCAGGTGTGGTCATGCCAACATTCACACTTTATCTATATGCGGTGCAGGCTAGAGTTTAGCGATCCGTCCAGGTGTGGGCATGCTAACATTCACAACTCCATCCGAACGCCACGCAGGATGGTGTTCTCAACTCTAAGTGTGGCACATGCTAGCATTCACGTTTTTCTAGGCGCGGGCATGTTCTCCTTCAGTCAATCCTATCCAGATGTGACGCAGGCCGTCTATCTAGGTGCGTCTGCCGGTCTGGATATGTTCGTCCGGTACGTACGAGTGGGAGAGTCACTTGAGGGCTTTCGGCTGGGTCTAGGTATGTGGTCAGTCTCTGTAGCCTACCTTTGTGGATATTTTCCACGATGTCTTATGCTCTTTCGAGAGTTTGGTTCTTTTGTTTGAGTGTTTGTCTAATACGAGAGTGGCCGAGGTTGGAGTCATTTTCATCATTGTTTTAATGTCTGGGCATTCTAGTGCGTCTCCGTTGTGGTTACGATTTGAAGAGCCATGTTTTGAGGAGTTTCCTGAATGCTTCCTTTCGAGTATAAAATGGCTGCAACATCAGACACTCAAATGGGGAACAAGGACTCTTTTGCTTCTTGTTTCTGAAGAATTTTAGATGAGGAAGGGCTGGGTCTCAGTGTGAGCATGCCCAACCCCCAATACAGGAACAGGTTTTGGGAATTATATCTATAGACAGGATATAGAAGAGAGACCCAATACAAAATGAACAGAAAGGGTACACAGACCGATTGTACCTTTTATTCAGCCTGGCCAGTAATCAGCTGATGAAGCGTTTTAAACAAAACCAGCTTCTAATGCATGCTAACGGGTCTACAGTTCCTCTGTCACTACATCCTCACTATTACGAAGGCCTCAGGGGTTATTTCTGCAAAAACAACAGGCCCATGCTTTATCTAACAGAGCTGGCATTAGCATCTCTTAGTGCAGGCCTGCAGCTGGTGAAAATCATGCTGTGGCAGTGTATACAGGGCGTTTGGCCCAGTGGATTTGCAATTTAAGGCAACTTCTTTGATTGCTTCATGCATTTAAGTGTGGGCACAGTATGGCATGCTCGTCAGAGCCACCTACACAAAACGCTTCAGTATGCTCTTGTATGGACATTGCACACATCAGACAAAAACAGGCATATGTGCTGTGACACACGGGAGCGCCACATCGACGCCATTAACCAACAGGGCGGTTACTTGTGCAGCGCACAAAACATTGCTGCACACGTATCATAGCATTGATTTGCCACGGTCTATGTGCTGCACAGTGACACAATAAACCCTGCCTTCCTAATCAAGGTGCCAAGTGACATTGCGGTGCCATCTGGTGTGCGCGCTAGGCAGTGGCTTGTTTAGACAATTAAAAGACCTTTGATGCTGAGCGCATGCATTTAGTCCATGTCCCAAAGCAGCCACTTGAATAGTTAAGCAAGAAAATGACAGTTAACCTTCCCAGGGATGCGCCATATGTAAATAAAAAGTAATATACACAAAAAAAGTTTTGGTGTTTGAAATAAAGAGACATCAAAATTAAGAAAATAGATTGATGGTGGGCAATTAATGACTAGAATGAAATCGCAAGACATAACTAGCGAGGGGCCGGCAGCGGTCACACGGCCAGCCTCACTGGTGCTGATGCCGGTAGCATTCTGGATGGTGGGTGCCTGGGCTGAACCCAGGGCACCAGGCTGGACCTGCAGGGCTGTGGTCACACAGCAAAGGGCCTCCAGGCCAGGGCCGCAGGACCGTGTTCACAACGTGTAGGCCTGAAGGCCCACAATGAGGGACTGAGACAGCAGGAGTTCCATAGTTGGAGTCTGCAGCCGTTCTGCTGCACGTGCCTGCAGAGGCTCCTTTTATTAGCTTGGGCCATGACACAGTCATGGCCCATCTTAAAAGGGCAACACACGTGGGAGGGACACATCCAAGGGACACGCCTAGGGCTATAGCCACACACCGCTGCCCATTAACAGCACAGACAGTGTCTGCCGCGATCCATGATCCATTGCAGAAGGCAAATATCAGTGCCGAGAACGGGGCTTTGTGACTGCTTGACGATGAGTGTTATATGTCCCAGCAATCAATTCAAAGGAACAACAGCACCCCAGCACCTGCAGGATAGCTCCACTGGAGTGTTACCCGCAGGACCCAGGTTTAAATCCCCAGTAGGGAAGAAGTTACTAAATACATAAATGAAGGTGTCCACCACAGCCCTCCTGTAATGGTGCGCCGGGTTAAACAAAGTAAGGGAACGTTCACTGATTCCCCAAAAGAGTAAGGGAACGTTGTACCTTTTTAGTTCCTGCCCACTTTGACCTCTAGATTTTGGTGTTTTAAAAAACTGCACACTGTTAGCCAGGGGCGTTGCTAGGGGGGGGCTCAGGGGGCTATAGCCGCTGATCTTTTGGTTGTAGCCCCGGATAGAACTTCAGGAGCTACAGCCAAAAGACCAGCTAGCCCCCAGTCCCAACAGTTCCGACATACGCTTAGCCCCGTGTCTTTTCCGGAGCTAGCAACTCCGCTGCATCTCACGACTCTGCTGTTAGCTGAATCACTTGCGCAGACACATCTCTTTGCAGATAAGACACAGTGAGAGAAGGGCTTTGCCGAAGTTGACACAATCGTAAGTGGTGATGCCGGGATTTGAGCCCAGTCTGCAATTTAGACGCTTGGTTGACCTTATATCTTTTCAGAGTGGTCAGGTAAAAATAAATAATATACACACTTGGCAAATATATATCCTAAATCCTTAGAGAAATCCATTAAGCAAAATGTCATAATCCCCATTCTGAATGGAAGTATACAAGTAACAGAAGACAAAACTAAATATTAGACACTTTAAAAAGGAGGCAAGAGGTTATTTTGTGACTTGGTTAAATTTTCTTGAGAGAAACTAAATCCGGACAAAATAGAAATCATGATCACGCCCAACAACCTGTCAAACCAACATCACATTCCATAAACTAGCGAAATTGGAAATCAACCTACACACAATCACCTTCCCACACAGAACACTTGCCATCATCTCCTCATCATGTCAAGAATAGACTACGCCAACAGCATCTACCTTGGAATGCCAGACTCCGCGAATATAGAACGCAGCGGCAAGACTACTCATCAGACTCACTTAGAAAGAACTCCTCACACCAACACTGAGAACCCTGCACTGGTTAGCAGCCAAAAACCAAATTCTCTTCAAAATGCTCTGCATTACCCACAGGCAATCCACAGCCAAGGAACGGAATTCATACCGAAACAAATCTCCATCCACAGACCGAAGCGAACCCCGAGATCCCGCAATGACATGCGCCTCGAGCCAGAGCAATACTCAAAGATGACATTTGGTGAAACATAATTGCTCATGCATTTCGGCAAAACTGTGGAACTCACTTCCCAAGGAAATACGAACAGAGGAGCACCTGAAATTCATAACACGACTAGACCCCTGGCTTTTTACCTCACCTAGCCAAACAGGAAGTTCTGTCAAAGAAGAACAGTCTTTCACTACACAGCGAGAGACACCACAAACCAAAACAAGCACTGGCAATGGCTGGTGGGCTTTTGTGTTGACTTGAGAAAGGCACTTGCCAGGCACTGCCATACTGGCATTAACTGGCCATTTATGGTACCAAGCCCAAAATGATGCGAGTACCTGGGCAACTAATAGCAGTTCCCGACAAATGCCTTATACTTATAGAAGCCAACATTTTTGGCTTTGCTAATGCTTGTTTTTAACAGGACGTCAGTGAAAAGCACACATAGTGCTTATCAATTGAGGGGCTGGAAGCAGACCGGGTTAAGACACTTTTATTACAACAGTAATGCTTTACCAACTCCAATTAAGTCATTAACTCTCAGAAGACTGCTTTAAAAAAACCACTGGCACGCACTTTGAGTTCAAAGTTTGATGGTAAGGCTTGATTAACACAAGCTGAAAGGGTTCCCATGAGGAGGTGTGTTTGTCAGGGAGGGGCAGAAACTGGGTTGGAATGGCCATAGGGATTGGAATAGTCATGGGCAGGCAATGCGTGGGCACATAACCAAACAACATCTACAGGCTGTGTGTGCCATCTCTCCCTAGCTATACTCTAATGCAATAGTTTGAGCTTATAGGAGAGTCTGCCACCTACTAGCCCAAACTAAACAACCAAAATCTAAGCAGCCCAAACAAAAGAAAGGATATTAACAGCAACCACCATACAAGGATCTGAGCCCAGCCAAACCAAAATAACCCACAACAACTCCCAGAACACTCCCACCACTAACCATATTGCTGTGACTGGCTTGTGGGGGGACCCAGCAGGGAACCAGATTGCTGTGGGCACACAGCCTTGGACTGTTGCAGAGATCACCCTGGTTGCCGTGATCACACGGCCGGACATCAGTTGTCGGGGTCTCCCGGTATCACAGCTAGGCTATGGTCACACAGCGTGACAGTAGCCAGGGGGTTCCCAGGTTACACATACTGATCTGGTGGCACCCAAATCAGTGGTGGTTGCAGTTCCGTGGTCACACAGTGTCAGCAGGGCCGTGATCACATGGCATTAGCCTGCAGGCCTAATAAGTAAGTGCCATTCATGGAGAATGCCGGCGTTCTGGCGCACGGGCTGCCTGAGGCACCTTTTATTGACAGTCAGTCATGAGGAAGTCATGACGCATTTTCTTAAAGGGGCACCAAACCTATTAAAACTTTCCATTTTCCTACAAACTCACCATCAACCACCAAATAAAACACGCACATGCCTCCCCCACAGTATGAACTCGAAATCACACAGCAAACCTCACACACTCTACAACACACAACTCAACCCAACACCCTACACCCCCACAGAAAACTACACCACAGATAGACAAACAATCCCATACACACTCACGCAACTAAAAGCTACCAAGAGCACAGCAAAACTCTCTTGCGCTCTTCCTCAGCAGCCCACCAACTAAGCCCCCCAAACACTGCTTTGTTTTCAGATCCGTCTGGGGACCATGAAAATGGCAGTGGTGTAGAGTACAAATCTCCGTAGCATACAATAACGTAAGACACAGAAGGCCTCATCATGAGTTGGACGGTATCCCTTAAATGCGGCGGTAACGGTATGACTGCCGCATTTAAGGGCTGGCCCTATCAGGAATTGGGTGGTAAAAGGGCTTTTTTATCTCCAGCTTTTTGCTGGAGGTGAAAATCCCACTTAGTGCCCTGTTTTCAGCTGTATTACCACCGGCTGGTATTAGCGCGCAGTATTAGAGCTGGACCCAGTGGGCAATGGGGATATACCATTAATGGAAAAGAAAGGGTATCCACGAGCTGTGGAACCCTTGCGTCTCCTGCACACTCAGGGTTACTGTCAAACAACAGTCAATCTATTTAGCTTTCTAAGTACATGAAAGTATAAGTAAACACTCTCAAAAATGATTATACATGTATGGTTCAAAAGCAATAATTCTATCAGTGTATCTATGGATAAAGTGTACCTAGAGATTAGATGCTGTAATTCGTTTGATACAGCCCACTTTTTCTCAATAGTTTTAATAAAACATAGATTTCACTAAACATTCTCAAAAAAGAATTTATATTTATTTATACACCAATACTATGGTAATCATAGTTAATGGGTATCCTTTTTTGCCATACATTTGTGGTGGTCCTTATTTTCAACATATTAGTTTCATAAGATACACAAAATGTTATGCAATCTCTGTTATAAAACACAGAAAATAATGCCTAAAACTCAACGCGTTTCGGGAAATACAATCCCTTCATCAGGAGTAGATGTATAGGGTTTTCACGGTCTCATGTTGTCGATAAAATTTTCTTCGATTCAAAAAGATTCAATGTTGATTTTCTGGCTATCTATGAAAGAAACCACAATTCTTAGGTTGTATCTTAAGGATATCGTAATGTGCTACTTGTAAATAATTCTGTATGCCACAAATCGTAGTATTTCCCACCTCACATCGGTGCCCCGAGGTTGTCACTTAGGATGTCGTTTCAGTAATAGTCTTGGTCACACTCGGATAATATATCCATTCTTAGGTGGTATTTGTCCTATAATATAAGGATAAATCGGTTTAGCTAATAGAAAGTGACATGCTGAGCATATACCTGAATAATAGAAATGCTTAAGGGAAGTACCTTGCTTAGAGTTTTATCACGCGTAGTCTTCGACTTGTAGTTCTAAGAGATGCAAGAAGCTCTGGGTGTAACTTCAATGTCCTAAAAGGCCACCAGTACTGGGGCCATTCAGGTATTATTGAGACCTCCTAATGGGAGACACAAGGCATCAAAGAAAAAACCCCAACGTGTCCTTACAGTACCTTGGACTGCTAGACTGAATTTTTTCGAAATTCTTACCCCTTTTTCTCTTTGATATCTTGTGTCTCCCATTAGGAGATCTCAATAATACCTGACATTAGACCGTGAAAACCCTATACATCTACTCCTGATGAAGGGATTGTATTTTCTGAAACGCGGTGTGTTTTAGGCATTATTTTCTGTGTTTTATAACAGAGATTGCATCACATTTTGTGCATCTTATGAAACTAATATGTTGAAAATAAGGACCACCACAAATGTATGGCAAAAAATGATACCCATCAGCTATGATTATAATAGTATTGGTGTATACATAAATATACATTCTTCTTTTTTGAGAATGTTTAGTGAAATCTATGTTTTATTAAAACTATTGAGAAAATGTGGGCTGTATCAAACGAATTACAGCATCTAATCTCTAGGTACACCTTATCCTTAGATAGACTGATAGAATTATTGCTTTTGAACCATACAGGTATAATCATTTCTGAGAGTGGTTACTTATACTTTCATGTACTTAGAAAGCTAAATAGATTGACTGTTGTTTGACAGTAAACCTGAGTGTGCAGGAGAGGCAAGGGTTCCACAGCTCGTGGATACAGATTCTTTTCCAGTTCTTTAACTCACAACCTAGTGCCAGAGTTGTGTATCTCTCCTCTGCACCTCACTACCTACCCTAACACCACAAATTGATCTATTCCAGAGAAACTGAGGTGTGCATATGTGTTCATTTCTTTGTTCCATATACCATTAATGCCCAACCTGTGATCGGGTAGTAATACCGCCGGACAGGTGGGTGCTAAGGCTTTTACACTCGGGCGGTTTTACAGCCAGGATACCGCCCACTCGTGATGAGGCCCAGAGTATTCCATAGTAAAGTGGACCTGTGTGGGGGCTTTCAGATGCAGAAGCCCCCATCAGCTCTTATCTCAACACAGTAATGCGAATTTAGAGGGTCTTTCTACCTTAAAGAGTAAGTGACCCTTGCAAAGGTGTGGGATGTGGTAGGACATTTACGCTTAGGAGACCGGAGTGCCAAGTGCCGGGGCAGCGGTTCCTCTTCTAATCCTAGTCCGTTGCAGGAGGTGAGTGGTGGATGCAAAGCCCCCTGTAGTGCGGTCCCCTGGGCCGCCGCACAGGGAGCCCATGCCTTCCTTGGCCTGGAGAGGGTAGTGTAAACCCCCTACTCTCCTGCCCCGAATGCCCACAAAGAAGACTGACGCAAAACCCGAAGGTGATGGCTGACACTCGGTCCATTCTCAGGTACAGTGTAATAATAGCAATCATTACAGCGCTTGGAATCCTACTTCGTGACCTCCAACACTCTGGACCCGGGTCCCCGAGGGCGTTTCCACTAAGAGCGCATTGAGACTATAATAATGGTAAAGGGCGCTATATAACTGACAAGTTCAATACAATACAATACAATTATCGACTCCTGCTAGGAGGACAGCAGGGAACCCAGGATCCCACGAGGCTGGGCTGCCGGGGTCCAGAGCTGCGAGGGGGAGGATGCCCCCCCTATACTTGGGGAAGTGCGCACCCCTATACTGATAAGAACGGTGTGTGTTTCTAAGCACATGGATGATGTGGGCCCGCGCGACCTTCTGGACCAGGGAGGCGAGGTTTTTCAGTGTACATGACATTTGGTGAAATTTAGATGCACACAGTGAGGGCTTGCACAACATTGTAAGTGCTGTGTTGTCATGTACACGTATCGTCCAGGCCGGGCTGGGCAGAGTTTGTCTTTTGAGGGATAAGATCTGATTGAACTGACTCTGGTCCCCATTCTGGACTGCGACCACAGTGTCTGCTCCTCTTCGGTGGCTCTTGGACTTTGGGCGCCTCATCTTGTGTCATACTGATATCGTCTGGCTCTTTTCAGGAAGGTGATTGCAGTTTCCAAAGTATTATCGTCTCTGGTCCCTAGGACACGAATGTTTTAGGACGTTCCGAGAATGGGGGCATTTTGGAGAGTAGCTCCCCGGGAAATGTATTTCCAAATAAAGCAGGAAAAAACTTGCCGGGTCTATTCAACCCCCCACCCCCACACACACACACACACACACTCACGCCCCATATTGTGTTTTCACTGGAGAGTCCCATCTGTACAGGCCCTTTCATCCATATGTTAATTGCCCGACCCCCCCTGTGTCAGTCGCTACCCAGCTTTAATTAAATGGTAATTAATAGGAAAGGCTGATGTCAGCTGGGGGGATCGAAGGCTGTGCAGTATCCTTTTGTTGTGTGACAGATGGACCCTGTAAAGGTAGGAGCTTGTGCCCCTGCTCTTCTGTCTTCATGCCTTCACTGCAGTCATTTCTCAGACTATGGAGTGCTTTTGGAGTCCTCTTTTGCTATCCCCATCCCCACTTGCAGGGCTCGAAATCCTTTCTTGGCCTATGGTCTGCTAACTCCATCTCTGTGAACCTTCAAAGGTTTTGCCTTATGTCTCAGGGTTTGCTGTGCTATCCCCATACCAGTGAAACGTGAGGGTTTCAGATCCTGTCTCATGGATTGCTGCGCTATCTCCATAACTGTGAAACCTGAGGGTTTCAGATCCTGTCTCAGGGTTCCTGTGCTATCCCCATACCAGTGAAACCTGAGGGTTTCAGATCCTGCCTCAGGGTTCCTGTGCTATCCCCATACCAGTGAAACCTAAGGGTTTCAGATCCTGTCTCATGGATTGCTGCGCTATCTCCATAACTGTGAAACCTGAGGGTTTCAGATCCTGTCTCAGGGTTCCTGCGCTATCTCCATAACTGTGAAACCTGAGGGTTTCAGATCCTGTCTCAGGGTTCCTGTGCTATCCCCATACCAGTGAAACCTGAGGGTTTCAGATCCTGTCTCATGGATTGCTGCGCTATCTCCATCACTGTGAAACCTGAGGGTTTCAGATCCTGTCTCAGGGTTCCTGCGCTATCTCCATAACTGTGAAAGCTGAGGGTTTCAGATCCTGTCTCAGGGCTGCTGTGCTATCTCCATAACTGTGAAACCTGAGGGTTTCAGATCCTGTCTCAGGGCTGCTGTGCTATCCCCATACCAGTGAAACGTGAGGGTTTCAGATCCTGTCTCATGGATTGCTGTGCTATCTCCATAACTGTGAAACCTGAGGGTTTCAGATCCTGTCTCAGGGTTCCTGTGCTATCCTCATACCAGTGAAACCTGAGGGTTTCAGATCCTGTCTCATTGTTTGCTGAGCTATCCCCATACCCGTGAAACCTGAGGGTTTCAGATCCTGTCTCATTGTTTGCTGAGCTATCCCCATACCTGTGAAACCTGAGGGTTTCAGATCCTGTCTCAGGATTGCTGTGCTATGCCCATACCCGTGAAACCTGAGGGTTTCAGATCCTGTCTCAGGGCTGCTGTGCTATGCCCATACCCGTGAAACCTGAGGGTTTCAGATCCTGTCTCAGGGCTGCTGTGCTATCCCCATACCTGTGAAACCTGAGGGTTTCAGATCCTGTCTCATTGTTTGCTGAGCTATCCCCATACCCGTGAAACCTGAGGGTTTCAGATCCTGTCTCATTGTTTGCTGAGCTATCCCCATACCCGTGAAACCTGAGAGTTTCAGATCCTGTCTCAGGATTGCTGTGCTATGCCCATACCCGTGAAACCTGAGGGTTTCAGATCCTGTCTCATGGTTTGCTGTGCTATCTCCATACCTGTGAAACCTGAGGGTTTCAGATCCTGTCTCAGGGTTGCTGTGCTATGCCCATACCCGTGAAACCTGAGGGTTTCAGATCCTGTCTCATGGTTTGCTGTGCTATCTCCATACCTGTGAAACCTGAGTGTTTCAGATCCTGTCTCAGGGTTGCTGTGCTATCTCCATACCCGTGAAACCTGAGGGTTTCAGATCCTGTCTCAGGGTTGCTGTGCTATCCCCATACCTGTGAAACCTGAGGGTTTCAGATCCTGTCTCATGGATTGCTGTGCTATCTCCATACTCGTGAAACCTGAGGGTTTCAGATCCTGTCTCAGGGTTGCTGTGCTATCCCCATACCTGTGAAACCTGAGGGTTTCAGATCCTGTCTCAGGGTTGCTGTGCTATCTCCATACTCGTGAAACCTGAGGGTTTCAGATCCAGTCTCATGGTCTGGTGTGCTCTCCCCATACCCGTGAAACCTGAGGGTTTCAGATCCTGTCTCAGGGGATGCTGCGCTCTCCCCATACCTGTGAAACCAGAGGATTTCAGATCCTGTCTCAGGGGTTGCTGTGCTCTCCCCATACCTGTGAAACCTTAGGGTTTCCGATCCTGTCTCAGGGGTTGCTGTGCTCTCCCCATACCCGTGAAACCTGAGGGTTTCAGATCCTGTCTCAGGGATTGCTGCGCTATCTCCATACTCGTGAAACCTGAGGGTTTCAGATCCAGTCTCATGGTCTGGTGTGCTCTCCCCATACCCGTGAAACCTGAGGGTTTCAGAACCTGTCTCATGGTTTGCTGCGCTCTCCCCATACCTGTGAAACCAGAGGATTTCAGATCCTGTCTCAGGGGTTGCTGCGCTCTCCCCATACCCGTGAAACCTTAGGGTTTCAGATCCTGTCTCAGGGGTTGCTGTGCTCTCCCCATACCCGGGAAACCTGATGGTTTCAGATCCTGTCTCATGGTTTGCTGTGCTTTCCCCATATCTGTGAAACTGGAGGGTTTTATATGTTGTCTCAGGGGTTGCTGTGCTATCCCTATACCTGTGAAACCTGAGGGTTTCAGATCCTGTCTCATTGTTTGCTGTGCTATCCTCATACCCGTGAAACCTGAGGGTTTCAGATCCTGTCTCATGGTTTGCTGAGCTATCCCCATACCCGTGAAACCTGAGGGTTTCAGATCCTGTCTCATTGTTTGCTGAGCTATCCCCATACCCGTGAAACCTGAGGGTTTCAGATCCTGTCTCATTGTTTGCTGAGCTATCCCCATACCCGTGAAACCTGAGGGTTTCAGATCCTGTCTCATGGTTTGCTGAGCTATCCCCATACCCGTGAAACCTGAGGGTTTCAGATCCTGTCTCATTGTTTGCTGAGCTATCCCCATACCCGTGAAACCTGAGGGTTTCAGATCCTGTCTCATTGTTTGCTGAGCTATCCCCATACCCGTGAAACCTGAGGGTTTCAGATCCTGTCTCAGGGGTTGCTGTGCTATCTCCATACCCGTGAAACCTGAGGGTTTCAGATCCGGTCTCAGGATTGCTGTGCTATGCCCATACCCGTGAAACCTGAGGGTTTCAGATCCTGTCTCATGGATTGCTGTGCTATCTCCATACCTGTGAAACCTGAGGGTTTCAGATCCTGTCTCATGGTTTGCTGAGCTATCCCCATACCCGTGAAACCTGAGGGTTTCAGATCCTGTCTCAGGGTTGCTGTGCTATCTCCATACCTGTGAAACGTGAGGGTTTCAGATCCTGTCTCATGGTCTGGTGTGCTCTCCCCGTACCCGTGAAACCTGAGGGTTTCAGAACCTGTCTCATGGTTTGCTGCGCTCTCCCCATACCTGTGAAACCAGAGGATTTCAGATCCTGTCTCAGGGGTTGCTGTGCTCTCGCCATACCCGTGAAACCTGAGGGTTTCAGATCCTGTCTCAGGGGTTGCTGTGCTCTCCCCATACCCGTGAAACCTGAGGGTTTCAGATCCTGTCTGAGGGATTGCTGCGCTATCTCCATACCCGGGAAACCTGATGGTTTCAGATCCTGTCTCATGGTTTGCTGTGCTTTCCCCATATCTGTGAAACTGGAGGGTTTTATATGTTGTCTGAGGGGTTGCTGTGCTATCCCTATACCCGTGAAACCTGAGGGTTTCAGATCCTGTCTCATGGTTTGCTGAGCTATCCCCATACCCGTGAAACCTGAGGGTTTCAGATCCTGTCTCATGGTTTGCTGAGCTATCCCCATACCCGTGAAACCTGAGGGTTTCAGATCCTGTCTCATTGTTTGCTGAGCTATCCCCATACCCGTGAAACCTGAGGGTTTCAGATCCTGTCTCATTGTTTGCTGAGCTATCCCCATACCCGTGAAACCTGAGGGTTTCAGATCCCGTCTCATTGTTTGCTGAGCTATCCCCATACCCGTGAAACCTGAGGGTTTCAGATCCTGTCTCAGGGGTTGCTGTGCTCTCCCCATACCCGTGAAACCTGAGGGTTTCAGATCCTGTCTCAGGGGTTGCTGCGCTCTCCCCATACCCGTGAAACCCCATACCATATGTATGTATGTACTGTATTTCTTCAACACGAACCAAGGCCTGCTGGCATCTGGGTGCTGACAACAGACTGGTGCAGCGGTATAAGAGGCATAGCCAGGCTTGTCTAACAAGTGTGGCCTGAATCTAATGTAGTCAGGCCCACAGCAGTGGTATTCATATCTGTAAATGCCCACACAGTGCTGCTCAGTGGGCATTTACAGGTTTTGGGTGGGTCTTGCCCGCAGGCCCTACCCTGTCTACGCCCCTGGGTATAGTGTCATCCCTTAGAACAGAAAGGTTTTAGGAGTTCTCTGGAAGAGCAATCGATCAGAGATCCCTGCAAGTGTTGAGGGAGTGATGCTGGGCGCTGTGTAGGATCTGACTCCATCACTACAACAGTGAACCTGGCCAGTCGAATCCGTGAGACCCTTACACATGCAGGTTTTGTTCTGGACCTTTTGGGGAGGGGTCCACCTCTCCCTTGCTTGTGCTTTCTGGGCATGCTCAGCAGCAGTACACCTTACTTTCCGGGGCTCATGTTATAAAGGGTACATAGTCCATTTTTCAGACTTCTTTGCAATGGAGAACACCACTGGTTGGTTTGCCCTTTTTAGTTTTGGCTATTATTTAACACTCCAAGCACAGAAAAGCCAAAACTATTGGCGTGGGATGGGATGTGAGGAGGGACTCGCAGCCTGTGGGTGGATTTTTACTCTCCCATTGACCGCCCATGGCAATGAATTTTCCTATGGCCATTACTACCTGCTACCAGAGTAAACCGCTCACTCTTCCCTGGGATCTCTTTGAGCAAGCTTATTGCTTTTAAAGGAATTCCAATACTATTTCCAAGCAGTCTTTTGTAATGTAATGGTTTAATTTCAGCTGTAACCCAGCTTCTGGTGCAATAAAAATGCTGTATGCAAGAGTTCCTTCAGCCACTTGATTTATAAGAAATATGTGTGTCCCTGCGTGTGTTCCTTGCACTGAAGTCCTGTTGCAAACAAGTACTGGAAAAGCAGACCATGTTGGATCTTGTATAGGCCTTCCTGGGCATTTGCCAGGCACTGCCATACTATGTCCAGGTAACAGCACCATTTGCCCGCTGTTCCAAATTCATGGCCAGGTAATACAATTATGGCAGTGGCCAGGAAAGGCCTTTCCCATGCCTACACAAAACCCCCAAAAGCTTGTGTTGGTTTGGGGTTTCTTCGTGGTCTTTGGGCAGTGTTTTCTGCAGCATGGCGCCTGACTCAATGATGGTTCCGTGTGGTGGTCCTGATGCACCTCTATGCAGACTCTCCCAGGGGGTAGTCACAGGAGACTGTGCTGAAGGACCCACATACTTTGTGTAACCTCACAATGAAGGGGAAAGTAAACCCAATGTTACACTTTACTGAATAGTTATTCTAGGTAGGTAATACAGACTTATTAAGGACCGGCTAGCAGCAAGTCAGGGGAAGCAAGACCCAGTTGGGGGGGCTCTCCTACAATTATCCTCAAGGGACTAATCTGGTGACACCAACACTTTACTTTTGGGAAGAGGCACAACCTAATCACAGGAGAGTAAAATACCTTCACATCTACTTTCTATTAGACTGGCAAAATAGTTGCTAAGGAAGAAAAGTTGATCACCATATGTTTAAGAATAGTGCATCACACATTCAAGATAAGTAAGAACTTTTGTAACTGTTCACTCTTAGAATTACAGTTACCAACCAACTCTTTACAAGTAAGTAACTTTTAAACACATATTTTCTTTTCGAGGCAGAAGTCCCAATCCTTTGAAAGTCTTTCCCTTATTCTTGGAGCATGAGTCTTCTCAGTGGCAGAAGAGGGGTCACTAGGACTAGTGACCAACAGGCAGTGTCAGAATAGGTTCTTTAGTAGCAAAAGTCAGAGTTCCTTAGGAAGACTGGGCAAACAGGTGAGCATTTTACTTCTGAGTTGGAAGAGGGTCCAGGGGCTTTGCAGAAGACACCCTAGCAGGATTCTAGCAGTGGGACTGGGTGCACTGGATGACAGGCCTCCCCATCACAGAAAACCTACCCACAGCTACACAGAAATCCTAACAGGCTTAAGGTAAGTACATACCAAAGCCAACACAGGACCTCAGCATTGAAGGTTTTTCAGCAGGAGAACATCTGGGTCTGCAGCCAAATACCGGGCAGTGGATTCCTTGTCGTGGAGACTGAAGGCCTCAGAAGGGACTTTGCAGCAGGGATCGATGAAGAAGGCTCTAGCCAAGGTTTTACTCACAGCTGAATGCGGTTCTGCAGATTTGGCACCTTTTCAAGGAGCACAGAAGAAGACAGGAAATCGCAGTTGAATTCTCGTCGTTACAGCGGTCCAGCACTCTGTTGAGGGGACTTTTCAGACTTGATTCATGTCTCTGAAGATCCACCAGGATGCTCACGAAGTTTCAGCGAGATTCGGATTTCGGAAGACCGTGCACCACACAATGGCTTGAGGTCCCAAGGTATTGGGGTATTGCAACAACGCATGGTCGCAGCAACGCGTGGGATGGCTCAAAATGCAAGTCTTCTCGAGCATAGTGGGTCTCACCATGCTCTGGGTCATGGTCGTTGCTTTCGGAGTCCCCCGGTCGATTGGAAGGAAGGGCTACAGCAGGCTCCGGTTACACAGCAGGTTCTCTGAACGCTGGAAATCATTTCTGCACCTTCTCCTTCATCTTCCTCTTTGGTTATGGATCCAGTGGTCGACTTTTCTTAAGCTTACAGGTTCACAGTATTTATCAGGAACTTCAGCACAACCTCTGCATTCTCTCCCCGCATTGTACAAGAGGGGGCGGTCTGGTTGTCCAATCAGGACAGCCAGCCCCCACTGGGATTTGTCCTCATATCGTCTCGGGAGGATAGCTCAGGGGCAACGCACTCACCTTGGAAGCAAGATGACGCAGAGAAACACAGGTTCGATCCTGGGTCCGCGTTTAAAAACCTCTGGGTATTAAGTGCGTAATAAATAACCAATCATATCATTTAAACAAGGCGTAAGACAAAGGGCTGGGGAGTTTAGGATTCATCCCTCGCTTCCTGCTCTCACAGACAGACTGGAGCCTGGGCGGGGTATCCAGGAGACTCCCGCCGAAGACAAAAATCACACAAAGGAATTTCCCGCCCTGGATGTCGGAGGAAGGTACAAGAAATGACAAACACTAAAATGGTGAATAAAGAATACCGGGGCCATTTTGGTAAAAGGGACACCCTTAGGTCCCTTTACTGCAGCTGTGAACACAGCCCAGGGTAAAGGTGCACCAAATTAATACAGGGTATCACTGCCACCAGCCATTGAAGGTAAGCTTTTCTCTGTAGCAGAATTGTTAGTTTTAGTGTGAAAGGGGATACATTGTTTCTGAGGCTTGTTAATCTGCTTAGAATCACATGCTGTGCATATGGTCCGACATCCAGTTGTCACCGCAGAGTATTGCATCTCGTCTTTCGAGGATCGAAAGGGGCCGTCGGCATAGGCGTGTCTGTAACACTATCCCTATCGTGACGTGTAGTGCACCCAAAATCCCTCACGCGCCGAGATCCCTCAGATTGTTTTTTTCCTCCCAGCATACTGGTTGCCTTAAGCGGAGCTCGTACAGAGACATTGTTATTTGTCCCATCGACCTGAAGAAGGTATTTCCTCGATATTGAGACACAAATCTCGACATTTGGCGTCAGAGGTTCGCTTAAAAGAGCCCTTTCCACCCCCTAGACACCTCTAGGTCTTCTCTTTGGAAGTTGTATGGAGAGGCTGGACAGGTTTGTAACCAGCTCGGAGCAATCCACCCCCAAAAGACCACGGGAAGACCTTTTGATCCCTGTGGCTACATTTCCAAGACTCTTTGATCCCTCTCATGAAGAGGATGTGTACACTTACAACCTCACTGTGGTGGCGTTTCCTGTAGACACTCAGGATGATGATCATTTCATTGACCCTGAGGATATGCATGGAATGCATGGAATGCATGGAATGCATGGAGCATGAAGGCGCTCGATCTCAAGTACCTACTGAAAACCACCATATCACATCGCCACACTTGCTCTCTTCTTTACACCACCACTCATCTAGAACACAGCGATACTATGACACATTCGGTATAGCTGTTCTCATACCAACACCTGCCACATACTCCCCATCATCCTAACTAAACACAGCTGGCTGCACACCGGCCAGCCTAGGCGTTCTCCTCAGGCCTAACGCAGCCAGAATCAGTCTGGATATCACCCTGCCAGAACAAACACATACTCCTCATCTCCCAACCACCACACCTACCGCTAAGAAGCAGCTATCATACGAACGCCACACCTGCTGCACACATAACTGGTGCACCCACGCACCTTATGACTCTCTCTCTCTCTACTGACTTGAACTACGGTTCCCGAGGGCGTTCAACCTACCAGCGCCTTGAGTTCATACCAATGGCACATAAGGCGCTATATAAATGCAAAGTAACATAACATAACATTGAACATAAGAAGGTTTTGCCTCCACTCTGTGGGCAGGCGGATCTTTTTAATACTTTACGGTTACCTGTGGAACGAGGGCCATTGTTTCTTTTGATCTTGTATCAAGGGTGGTGCCAGGAACTGAAGTTATAATGAGAATGATGGGTTCTGAATGTGGAAATAATACTGCTAATCAGATGTTGGGATACATCCAATGAGATTATTGATCTCTGCATGCGCCTATAATGAGATGCACGCGTCTATAATGAGATCATTGGTCTTGGTGTGCACCTATAATGAGATTATTCGTCTCTGCGTGCACCTATAATGAGATTATTGATCTCTGCATGCGCCTATAATGAGATGCATGCATCTATAATGAGATCATTGGTGTCTGTGTGCACCTATAATGAGATTATTCGTCTCTGCGTGCACCTATAATGAGATTATTGATCTCTGCATGCGCCCTTTAATGAGATGCATGCATCTATAATGAGACTATTGGTCTCTGCGTGCGCCTATAATGAGATGCATGCATCTATAATGAGATTATTGGTCTCTGCGTGCGCCTATAATGAGATGCATGCATCTATAATGAGATTATTGGTCTCTGCGTGCGCCTATAATGAGATGCATGCATCTATAAAGAGATTATTGATCGCTGCATGCGCCTATAATGAGATGCATGCATCTATAATGAGATCATTGGTCTCTGTGTGCACCTATAATGAGATTATTCATCTCTGCGTGCACCTATAATGAGATTATTGATCTCTGCATGCGCCTATAATGAGATGCATGCATCTATAATGAGATCATTGGTCTCTGTGTGCACCTATAATGAGATTATTCGTCTCTGCATGCACCTATAATGAGATTATTGATCTCTGCATGCGCCTATAATGAGATGCATGCATCTATAATGAGATTATTGATCTCTGCATGCGCCTATAATGAGATGCATGCATCTATAATGAGATCATTGGTCTCTGTGTGCACCTATAATGAGATTATTCGTCTCTGCGTGCACCTATAATGAGATGCATGCATCTATAATGAGATTATTGGTCTCTGCGTGCGCCTATAATGAGATGCATGCATCTATAATGAGATTATTGATCTCTGCATGCGCCTATAATGAGATGCATGCATCTATAATGAGATCATTGGTCTCTGTGTGCACCTATAATGAGATTATTCATCTCTGCGTGCACCTACAATGAGATTATTGATCTCTGCATGCGCCTATAATGAGATGCATGCATCTATAATGAGATTATTGGTCTCTGCGTGCGCCTATAATGAGATGCATGCATCTATAATGAGATTATAGATCTCTGCATGTGCCTATAATGAGATGCATGCATCTATAATGAGATTATTGATCTCTGCATGCGCCTATAACGAGATTATTCGTCTCTGCGTGCACCTATAATGAGATGCGTGCACCTATAATGAGATTATTGATCTCTGCATGCGCCTATAATGAGATGCATGCATCTATAATGAGATCATTGGTCTCTGTGTGCACCTATAATGAGATGCATGCATCTATAATGAGATCATTGGTCTCTGTGTGCACCTATAATGAGATTATTCGTCTCTGCGTGCACCTATAATGAGATTATTGATGCGCCTATAATGAGATACATGCATCTATAATGATATTATTGGTCTCTGCGTGCGCCTATAATGAGATTATTCGTCTCTGCGTGCACCTATAATGAGATGCGTGCACCTATAATGAGGTTATTGATCTCTGCATGCGCCTATAATGAGATGCATGCATCTATAATGAGATCATTGGTCTCTGTGTGCACCTATAATGAGATTATTCGTCTCTGCGTGCACCTATAATGAGATTATTGATCTCTGCATGCGCCTATAATGAGATGCATGCATCTATAATGAGATCATTGGTCTCTGTGTGCACCTATAATGAGATTATTCGTCTCTGTGTGCACCTATAATGAGATGCATGCATCTATAATGAGATCATTGGTCTCTGTGTGCACCTATAATGAGATTATTCGTCTCTGTGTGCACCTATAATGAGATTATTCGTCTCTGCGTGCACCTATAATGAGATGCATGGCCCGGTACCTAATACGCATTACTGTTTGCTCTGAACTGTGGTAAACTAGGGTGTTTTTCTCCCCTCGCAGGATTCTCAAACTTAGGTGGCCCGGTACCTAATACGCTTTACTGTTTGTTTGCTCTAATTGTGGTAACTTGTGCTTGCCGCTCACTTCCTGTCTGTGTGCTCTCGTTTCGTCTGTCTCCCCCCCCCTCCCACTCCATGGTGCTCTCTGTCTCGCCTATCTTCTCTAACTGCTTCTCCATTGACTATCCTGCTCTCCTCACTAAATCTGGTAGGAAAAAGTTTAAAAAGGACATCCTGGTCTCCAACCCAGGCCTCCCTATCGCTGACACCTACACTAGTGCCTCCTGCAAGGAAACTCTCACTGACATCCTCTTTTTCGTGCCTTCCCCTGACCAATGGACCCTTCATATGGTCTCTGTGCTCTCTCCTTTCTCCTCTTCTCCCATTAATGGTGGCACCCGTTGGGATGTCCTCTTGGCCCCCTTCCGCTCCTCTAAGGCCATCATTAATGTCTACGCTAATGGGACCATCTTGGTCCAAGGCCCTCAGGCCAACCTTCTCCTCTTTGATAGACGCTTCCCACACCTCATCAACTTCCTTTCCTCCCCTGCTGTCCCCCCTCCTCTGTCCTCGTCTACCTTGCCTCTACCCTCCCTCCCTGCCCCCTCTCTTGCTCCTTCTTCACCTCCTTCTTCTACACCTCCGCAGGGCGTACCTCTGATCTGTGCCCCCCCCGGAAGTTCTTCAAGGATGGAAACCTTCTCCACATTGCCACTCTTAACTCTCGCTCTGCCATCAAGCATTCCTCTGATATCTGTCACCTTCTTGAGGAACTGGACCTTGACGTCCTCGGTCTCACTGAGACATGGTTCACGGCCAGCTCTGTCACCAGCTTTGACACACTCCTACCTGACGGTTACAAGATCCTCTCCATGCCCAGGCCCAACCGTGCAGGGGGGGTGGCCCTTATCTTCCCTGAGTGGATTCCTGCCACTGTCACTCCTACGCAGACCTACTCCTCTTTTGAATGTCTTGTCTGCCGACTCTCTCTCTCTCCTAGCCATTCCCTTACCGTGGCTACTATCTATCGACCACCTGGTCAAATTTCCTCCTTCCTCTCTGAGTGGGCTGACCTCTCCTCCTCACTCCTGTCCTCAGCCACTCAACTCCTCTTTCTTGGCGACTTCAACATCCACCTTGATGCCTCCAGTCCCCCCATTGCTCTCTTTTGCGACCTCTGCGACTCTCTCTCACTCTCTATTCTCCTGTCTGGGCCTACTCACTCTGCTGGGCACACTCTTGATGCTCTGATCTCTTCTGACCTTCCCCTCTCCGTCCCTCTCTCCACTCCTCTCTCCTGGAGTGATCACTTTCTCCTATCCTCCCACCTCACCCTCCCTACCCCACAGGCAAAGCCACCCTCTTCACTGCCACCCACCTTCTCGGTCATCCGACCCATGAAGCGTGTGTCAGTTGAGGCTTTCGCTGCTACCTTCTCGCCCCCCCCCCTGCCCCTTCGGCTGACTCCCACCCTGACACAGCTCTCTCCATGCTCCACTCTGCTATATCTGTTACTCTTGATATCCTTGCCCCCGTCATGAGAATCCGCCTGAAGCCCAAAGCCAAATGTAACTCCTGGTATGACTTGGATCTCGCCACCCTAAAACGCATGTGCAGGGTTGCAGAGAGGAAATGGCGTGCTTCATGTTCATCCTCTGACAAACTGGCCTGCCGCCTGCTCCAAAGGCAGTATCGGTTCTCCGTTCTCACCAAGAAGAGAGCCCTTATCCAAGCCCGCATCTCTGCGGCATCTAACAACTCCGGCGAACTCTTTAAAATCTGCAAGGAGCTGGCCAACCCTGTTGCAGTCTCTACCTCTCCTGTCCCCTCCCAGGCCCTCTGCACTGCATTGGCCTCTCACTTCATCTCTAAAACTCAGGACATCCTGTCCTCGCTCTCCTCCTTTCACCTCTCTCCCTCCCTTCCCGGCTCTTCCTCTGGCCCTTCTGCAGTCACCCCTCCTCCCTCTTTCTCTGCCTTTCCACTTTTCTCTGCTGACGAGGTTTCCAGGCAAGTCCGATCTTTGAAAGTCTCATCTAAACAGGTTCACCCCTGTTCCTCCAAAACTATCAAGGACCACATCGACTCCCTGGCTCCTGCCCTGGCTGACTTTTGCAACCACTCCTTCGCCTCTGGAGTCTTCCCTTCCCCCCTCAAGCACTCCCTTGTGCACCCTCTTCTCAAGAAACCCTCTTCCGACCCCTCCTGCCCGGCTAACTATCGCCCTATCTCCATCACTCCCTTCCTGGGCAAGCTCCTGGAGAAACTGGCCATCTCCCAGCTTAACCTCTATGCTGAATCTGTTGGTAGTCTTCATGACCATCAATCTGGTTTCAGAGCTGCCAGAAGCACGGAAACTGCTCTCCTGAACATCCGTGAAGACCTGCTCTTGAACCTCGATTCCAACACTCCGTGTGTTCTCATTCTGCTCGATCTCTCCTCTGCCTTTGACACTGTCAACCATGCCATCCTGCTCAACCGTCTCCGTGAAAACCTGGGTATCACTGGTCAGGCTCTGGCGTGGCTGACCTCTTTCCTTTCAAATCGACCCTCCCAGGTCCAACTGGGGTCCTTCCTCTCCAACATCTTTTTCTCCACCTGTGGTGTCCCCCAGGGATCTAATCTCTCTCCCTGGCTGTTCAACCCGTATCTGGCACTCCTTGCCCACCGCATCGCCGCTCTCTGCCCTAATTTCCAGTGCTATGCGGACGATACCCAGCTCATTTTCAGGCTACCCTCAGCCTCCCCCTCTCCTTCCCTCATCTCTGACTGTCTGTCTGCTATCCAGGAAAGGTGTGCCGCCAATGACCTCTGCCTTAATGCCAGTAAGACTGAGATTCTACTCATCGGTACACCCACTCCCTCCTTCCCTGCAGTTCTCTGGCCTGCCTCCCTTGGCCCCCTCCCTGCTCCTACCTGCAATGCAAAAAACCTTGTGGTCATCTTCGACTCCACACTCTCCTTCTCTCCTCATATTTCTGACGTCGCTAAGAAGTCACACTACCAGCTGCACCTCCTCAGAGGTATTCTTCCCTTCCTCTCCTTCCCCCAGAAGCTCACTGTCTCCTGAGCCCTGGTTCTCTCGAAGCTGGATTACTGTAACAGCCTCTATCTTAATCTGCCTGCCTCCACTCTCCGCCCTCTGCAACTCATCCAGAACAGAACTGCGAGACTTGTCCTTGGCCTCAAGCCCAGGGACCGTATCTCTCCAGGACTGAAATCTCTACACTGGCTCCCAGTGGCTGCGAGGATAAAGTTCAAAACCCTCTGCATTGTCCACAAGGCCTTCTGGGGCCTTGGTCCTAAATACCTTCAACTCTCTCTTCCCAAATATCTTCCTTCCCGAGCCCTTCGCTCATCCGCCTCCAACTCCCTCAGGGTCAGCCGCTTCTCGAAGCAACGAGCTGGGGGTAGATCTCTCTTCGCGGCAGGGGCCTCCCTCTGGAACAGCCTTCCTGCCTCCCTGAAACTTGAGGAGAACCATCTCCGGTTCCGGAAGCACCTCAAAACCTTCCTCTTTGCTTCTGCTTTCTCTCTCCCTCTCCCCTGCTGAACAGCTAATATTCTTCACTGAAACTGCACTGATTCTGCAACTGGACCACTCTTAACGGCCTCGGTCCTGGGCCCAGCCACTCTCCACTTGCACTGATGCCCTGTAACCCCTCTGCACTGCGGGACTGTCTCTTTATCCCTACAGCCCCCCCCCCTTTTCCAGCACTTGTTCTGCACTTACCTTGCACTTGCCACCAGCTGCCCCTATTTATTTATTACTTTACGCCACTTACCTTGTATTGCACTTCCCCCCTCCCCTTCCCCTTGCACTTTTCCCCCTCCCCCACCCCTGCACTTGCGCGATCTGAATGACACCTGGCCTAGTAGGATCGTTGTCTGTCTCCCCTTGTTCCTCCCCTCCCTGCCTCGTCGCGCCTTGAAACACCTGTGTATAGGCGCGTTACAAATGCCATATCATATCATATCATGCATGCATCTATAATGAGATTATTCATCTCTGCATGCATCTATAATGAGATTATTGGTCTCTGCGAGTGCCTATAATGAGATTAATATTCTCTGCGTATAATCAGTTTGTTGGGTCCTGGGTCTAACTATAATGAGATAAACCAGTTATGGGTGAAACTATAATGAGTGTACAGCCAGTGCAGAATAAACGGATTGTACATACACCCAGAGAATATTACTCTCATTATAGGTACACCCAGAACCTGCTAATCTCATTAAACGTACACCCATATTCGCTTTATTTGGCTATGGGTGTAGGTTTAATGAAATTAACAGGATCTGGGGGTACCTATAATGAGAGTAATATTCAATGGCTGTATTTGTAATCTGTTTATTCTGCTCTGGGTGACATCATTTTTGGGATGAAAAGAGCAATGGTTCTCTTTCTTGGCTCTAGTCTGAAGCATCCAGATTCCGTTCATACTGCATCACTGGACAAGGGTAACGAGGAGCAGAGGAGAGTGGGCAAGGGTAACGAGGAGCGGAGGAGAGCGGACAAGGGTAACGAGGAGCGGAGGAGAGTGGGCAAGAGTAATAAGGAGCAGAGGAGAGTGGGCAAGGGTAACGAGGAGCGGAGGAGAGTGGGCAAGGGTAACGAGGAGCAGAGGAGAGTGGCCAAGGGTAACGAGGAGCAGAGGAGAGTGGGCAAGGGTAACGAGGAGTGGAGGAGAGTGGGCAAGGGTAACGAGGAGCAGAGGAGAGTGGCCAAGGGTAACGAGGAGAAGAGGAGAATCGGCAAGGGTAACGAGGCAAGGGTAATGAGAAGCGGAGGAGAGCAGGTAAGGGTAACGAGGAGCGTGGGAGAGTCAGCAAGGGTAACGAGGAGCGGAGGAGAGTTGGCAAGGGTAACAAGGCAAGGGTAACGAGGAGCGGAGGAGAGTGGGCAAGGGTAACGAGGAGCGGAGGAGAGTGGGCAAGGGTAACGAGGAGCAGTGGAGAGTGGCCAAGGGTAACGAGGAGCAGAGGAGAATCGGCAAGGGTAACGAGGCAAGGGTAACGAGCGGAGGAGAGCGGGCAAGGGTAACAAGGAGCGGAGGAGAGTCAGCAAGGGTAACGAGGAGCGGAGGAGAGTTGGCAAGGGTAACAAGGCAAGGGTAACGAGGAGCGGAGGAGAGTGGGCAAGGGTAACGAGGAGCGGAGGAGAGTGGGCAAGGGTAACGAGGAGCGGAGGAGAGTGGGCAAGGGTAACGAGGAGCAGAGGAGAGTGGCCAAGGGTAACGAGGAGCAGAGGAGAATCGGCAAGGGTAACGAGGCAAGGGTAACGAGGACGGAGGAGAGCGGGCAAGGGTAACGAGGAGCGGAGGAGAGTCGGCAAGGGTAACGAGGAGCGGAGGAGAGTTGGCCAGGGTAATAAGGCAAGGGTAACGAGGAGCGGAGGAGAGTGGGCAAGGGTAATAAGGAGCAGATGAGAGCAGGCAAGGGTAACGAGGAGCGGAGGAAAGTGGGCAAGGGTAACAAGGAGCAGAGGAGAGTGGGCAAGGGTAACGAGGAGTGTAGGAGAGTGGGCAAGGGTAACGAGGAACAGAGGAGAGTCGGCAAGGGTAACGAGGCAAGGGTAACGAGGAGCGGAGGAGAGCGGGCAAGGGTAATGAGGAGCGGAGGAGAGTCGGCAAGGGTAACGAGGCAAGGGTAACGAGGAGCGGAGGAGAGTGGGCAAGAGTAACGAGGAGAAGAGGAGAGTGGCCAAGGGTAACGAGGAGCAGAGGAGAATCAGCAAGGGTAACGAGGCAAGAGTAACAAGGAGCAGAGGAGAGCGGGCAAGGGCAACGAGGAGCGGAGGAGAGTCGGCAAGGGTAACGAGGAGCGGAGGAGAGTTGGCATGGGTAACAAGGCAAGGGTAACGAGGAGCGGAGGAGAGTAGGCAAGGGTAATAAGGAGCAGATGAGAGCAGGCAAGGGTAACGAGGAGCGGAGGAGAGTGGGCAAGCGTAACAAGGAGCAGAGGAGAGTGGGCAAGGGTAACGAGGAGTGTAGGAGAGTGGGCAAGGGTAACGAGGCATGGGTAACAAGGAGCAGAGGAGAGTGGGCAAGGGTAACGAGGAGCAAAGGAGAGTGGGCAAGAGTAATAAGGAGCAGATGAGAACAGACAAGGGTAACGAGGAGCAGAGGAGAGTGAGCAAGAGTAATGAGGAGCGGAGGAGAGTGGGCAAGGGTAACAAGGAGCGGAGGAGAGCGGGCAATGATAACAAGGAGCAGAGTCGAGTGGGCAAGGGTAAAGAGGAGTGGAGGAGAGCGGGCAATGGTAATGAGGAGAGCGGGCAAGGGTAACGAGGAGCGGAGCAGAGTGGGCAAGGGTAATGAGGAGCAGAGGAGAATGGGCAAGGGTAACGAGGCATGGGTAATGAGGAGCGGAGGAGAGTGGGCTAGGGTAACGAGGCATGGATAACGAGGAGCGGAGGAGAGTGGGCAAGCATAACGAGGAGTGGAGGAGAGTGGGCAAGGGTAACGAGGCAAGGGTAACGAGCGGAGGAGAGTGGGCGAGGGTAACGAGGAGTGGAGGAGAGTGGGCAAGGGTAATGAGGAGTGGAGAAGAGCGGGCAATGGTAATGAGGAGCGCTTGAGAGTGGGCAAGGGTAATGAGCGGAGAAGAGTGGGAAAGAGTAATGAGGAGTGCAGGAAAGTGGGTAAGTGTAATGAGGAGCAGATGAGAGCAGGCAAGGGTAATGAGGAGTGGAGGAGAGTGGGCAAGGGCAACGAGGAGCGGAGGAGAGTGGGCAAGGGTAACGAGGAGCAGAGGAGAGTGGGCAAGGGTAACGAGGCAAGGGTAATGAGGAGCGGAGGAGAGCGGGCAAGAGTAACGAGGAGAGGAGGAGAGTCAGCAAGGGTAACGAGGAGCGGAGGAGAGTTGGCAAGGGTAATGAGCGGAGAAGAGTGGGAAAGAGTAATGAGGAGTGCAGGAAAGTGGGTAAGGGTAATGAGGAGCAGATGAGAGCAGGCAAGGGTAATGAGTGGAGGAGAGTGGGCAAAGGCAACGAGGAGCGGAGGAGAGTGGGCAAGGGTAACGAGGAGCAGAGGAGAGTGGGCAAGGGTAACGAGGCAAGGGTAATGAGGAGTGGAGGAGAGCGGGCAAGGGTAACGAGGAGAGGAGGAGAGTCAGCAAGGGTAACAAGGAGCGGAGGAGAGTGGGCAAGGGTAATAAGGAGCAGATGAGAGCAGGCATGGGTAACGAGGAGGGGAGGAGAGCGGGCAATGGCAACGAGGAGAAGAGGAGAGTGGGCAAGGGTAACGAGGAGTGTAGAAGAGTGGGCAAGGGTAACAAGGAGCAGAGGAGAGTGGGCAAGGGTAACGAGGACTGTAGGAGAGTGGGCAAGGGTAACAAGGCATGGGTAATGAGGAGCAGAGGATAGTGGGCAATGGTAACGAGGAGCAGAGGAGAGTGGGCAAGGGTAACGAGGAGCGGAGGAGAGTGGTCACGGGTAACGAGGAGCGGAGGAGAGTGGGCAAGGGTAACGAGGAGTGGAGGAGAGTGGGCAAGGGTAACAAGGAGCGGAGGAGAGTGGGCAAGGGTAACAAGGAGCGGAGGAGAGCGGGCAATGGTAACGAGGAGAAGAGGAGAGTGGGCAAGGGTAACGAGGAGTGTAGGAGAGTGGGCAAGGGTAACAAGGCATGGGTAATGAGGAGCAGAGGAGAGTGGGCAATGGTAACGAGGAGCAGAGGAGAGTGGGCAAGGGTAACGAGGAGCGGAGAAGAGTGGTCATGGGTAACGAGGAGCGGAGGAGAGTGGGCAAGGGTAACGAGGAGTGGAGGAGAGTGGGCAAGGGTAACAAGGAGCGGAGGAGAGTGGGCAAGGGTAATGGGGAGCAGAGGAGAGTGGGCAAGGGTAACGAGGAGCAGAGGAGAGTGGGCAAGGGTAACGAGGAGCAGAGGAGAGTGGGCAAGAGTAATAAGGAGCAGATGAGAGCAGGCAAGGGTAATGAGGAGCGGAGGAGAGCGGGCAATGGTAACGAGGAGCGTAGGAGAGTGAGCAAGAGTAATGAGGAGCGAAGGAGAGCGGGCAAGGGTAACGAGGAGCGGAGGAGAGCGGGCAATGGTAATGAGGAGCGGAGGAGAGTGGGCAAGGGTAACGAGGAGCGGAGGAGAGTGGGCAAGGGTAATGAGGAGAGTGGGCAAGGGCCCCCTCAGGTGTGGAGTTCTGCAAGAAGCACCCCATGGTATCCGCAGTTCTCCTGTGCAGCTGCTGCAGCCCAGCCCCGGGGCCCCCTCGGGTGTGGAGTTCTGCAAGCATCACGCCATGGTATCCGCAGTTCTCCTGTGCAGCTGCTGCAGCCCAGCCCCCGGGCCCCCTCGGGTGTGGAGTTCTGCAAGCATCACGCCATGGTATCCGCAGTTCTCCTGTGCAGCTGCTGCAGCCCAGCCCCCGGGCCCCCTCGGGTGTGGAGTTCTGCAACCATCACCCCATGGTATCCGCAGTTCTCCTGTGCAGCTGCTGCAGCCCACCCCCGGGCCCCCTCGGGTGTGGAGGTCTGCAAGAAGCACCCCATGGTATCAGCAGTTCTCCTGTGCAGCTGCTGCAGCCCAGCCCCCGGACCCCTCGGGTGTGGAGTTCTGCAAGAAGCACCCCATGGTATCCGCAGTTCCCCTGTGCACCTGCTGCAGCCCAGCCCCCGGGCCCCCTCGGGTGTGGAGTTCTGCAAGAAGCACCCCATGGTATCCGCAGTTCTCCTGTGCACCTGCTGCAGCCCAGCCCCCGGGCCCCCTCGGGTGTGGAGTTCTGCAAGCATCACGCCATGGTATCCGCAGTTCTCCTGTGCACCTGCTGCAGCCCAGCCCCCGGGACCCCTCGGGTGTGGAGTTCTGCAAGAAGCACCCCATGGTATCCGCAGTTCTCCTGTGCAGCTGCTGCAGCCCAGCCCCCGGGCCCCCTCGGGTGTGGAGTTCTGCAAGCATCACGCCATGGTATCCGCAGTTCTCCTGTGCACCTGCTGCAGCCCAGCCCCCGGTCCCCTCGGGTGTGGAGTTCTGCAAGCATCACGCCATGGTATCCGCAGTTCTCCTGTGCACCTGCTGCAGCCCAGCCCCCGGGCCCCCTCGGGTGTGGAGTTCTGCAAGAAGCACCCCATGGTATCCGCAGTTCTCCTGTGCAGCTGCTGCTGCCCAGCACCCGGGCCCCCTCGGGTGTGGAGTTCTGCAAGCATCACGCCATGGTATCCGCAGTTCTCCTGTGCAGCTGATTCAGCCCAGCCCCCGGGCCCCCTCAGGTGTGGAGGTCTGCAAGAAGCACCCCATGGTATGCACAGTTCTCCTGTGCAACTGCTGCAGCCCAGCCCCCGGGCCCCCTCAGCCACTGTTACAGAGATTATTGAAATCTGCTTGTCTGCTATCAAGTCATGCAGGGCAATCATTTTCCCAAAATGAAGGAAAACCACTGCACCTCAACACCCACCAACAGGGTGCAGGAAGGGGGGCAATTATGAAGGGGTCCCAGATTGGCCGATAGCCGCTGTGCGTGTCTGGGGGGGAGGTTCTTATCAGCCTGTCCAAGCACATTTCCGCTCTATGTGGTCGAGCGCTCCTGGAAACGGTATTACCCACATTTACCTTTTACAATTGACCTTTTGTCCTAATTGACCTGATTATAGTGGTCCTAATTGACCTTCTTCACAATTGACCTTTATATCACTTTAGTTATTTTGTATATGTATTTCGTTTTAGATTATAAATAATATAAAGGGATTGGGTAGGGGGTTGCAGGGGTTTTTAGATGGGGTTTGGGGTTGCGGGGGATTTCCCCCCTTATATATGTCCTAATTGACCTTTTAAATTAGGTCAATTCTCCCGAGGTCAATTCTCCCGAAGTCAATTGTGAAAAGGTCAATTAGTTTACATCCCCAGGAAACTGCTGGTAGAGACGAAGCACAGAGCGCCATCCCGCAACTCTAAAATCACTACGTTGTCTCCCTGTCACCAAAATGACTTGGCGCAGGCTTGAATGAAAGCAGGTGCATCTCTTGATCCTACCCGACAATAGTGTGCTGCCTCCATTGGTGAGGGAGGTGTGTCAATGCGCAAATGCTCACTCTTTAAATTCCTTCATCTTGTCTTCAAATCCATCCATGGCCTGCATCGACACCCACCCGCTTGCCTACATTCAGTGGGCATCACCCGCCCCGGACTCAGTTCCCCCGCACAGCAAACCCCACGCCCTTTATAGACTTCAGTGGCCGCTCGCCAGGCTACAAGTGGAGGGAACACGCGTGTGGACAGTGTCCGGCTACGTTTTTCCCGAGCTTCAAGATTCAAACCCATGTTGTATGGCTGTGGGACCAGATACTTAGCCACAACGCCACAGAAAATTCTTCGCATGACCCCGTTAAATGTCTCATATTGCTAATCGATATAGAAAGTGCGCCCCTTTTATACTTAGCCGGCAATGTTATTGGAACCTCTGTTCTCTTTGCAAAAGATTTTTTGTCCAGTGCACTTTCTTCAATTGAGAAGGACAAATTGAATACAATTTGCATCTAGCTGCACACATAATGCCTCTGGCATTCTCGCCAGAATACCCCAGCACCTGTGCCCCACTCTATAACACTCCGCACAACTCCTCTGCCATTAGAATGCAGCTATACCCCATGATAGACCATACCAATGGTGAAAGGCGCTATACAAATGCCCAATACATTGCATATTTCAGTTTAGGACACGCGCACTTCCTCTGACGCCACTTCCTATTGTGTATGTCATAGCCCCCACTTTTGTTTTAGGTCTTGATCCCTTCCCCCTTATTTACAAAACACAGAAACACCTATTTCCACCTTCAGGTTAACAGAGGTGCCATCCTTGCCCCCCAGCGGAAACCTGCACCCTTTGACATTGAGTCCATCCCAGCTGCATCGAGATCCAGGACTTCCTTGTAAAGACAGCCCCATACTTGCCAACCCTACCGATTCAGGCGGTAGGCTACCGCTTTTTAAGCAGTCCTACCGCCTACCCATATTCTTTTCAAATCCTACCGATTTTTCATTTATAATGGCTGCGGTAGGCCTGACTGCCTGAGGCCCAGAGCAGTATCCTCCAAGGTGGGCGTGTTAATGGGCCAGAATTTTTGATTGATGAGTCTGCTCTGCCAGGCCAGCATGAAACAGACACTCGACTCTGCCCTGCGTACCCCAAAGTCCAGGCAGTGTCAGAGACAGCGTTACGCCTGGCATCTCGTGCCACTCTGCGCTGCCTTGCCAGCGCAAAACATACACTCGACTCTGCCCTGCGCACTCTGAGGTCCAGGCAGTGTCAGAGCATCAGCGTGGCGCCTGCCATCCCGTGCCTCTCTGCGCTGCCTTGCCAGCACGAAACAGACACTCGTCTCTGCCCTGCGCACCCCGAGGTCCAATCAGTGTCAGAGCGTCAGCGTGAAACCTGCCATCCCATGCCTCTCTGCGCTGCCTTGCAAGCGCGAAACAGACACTCGATTCTGCCCTGCGCACCCTGAGGCCCAGGTAATGTCCGAGCATTGGTGTGACGCCTGCCAACCCGTGCCTCTCTGTGCTGCCTTGCCAGCGCGAAACAGAGACTCGACTCTGCCCTGCGCACCCCGAGGTCCAGGCAGTGTCAGAGACAGCGGGACACCTGCCATCCTGTGCCTTTCTGCCCTGCCTTGCCAGCGTGAAACAGACACTCGACTCTGCCCTGCGCACCCCGAGGTCCAGGCAGTATCAGAGACAGCGTGACGCTTGCCATCCTGTGCCTCTCTGCGCTGCCTTGCCAGCGTGAAACAGACACTCGACTCTGCCCTGCGCACCCCGAGGTCCAGGCAGTGTCAGAGCGTCGGTGTGATGCCTGCCATCCCGTGCCTCTCTGCGCTGCCTTGCCAGCGTGAAACAGACACTTGACTCTGCCCTGCGCACCCTGAGGCCCAGGCCGTGTCAGAGCGTCGGTGTGACGCCTGCCATCCCGTGCCTCTCTGCGCTGCCTTGCCAGCGCGAAACAGACACTCAACTCTGCCCTGCGCACCCCGAGGTCCAGGCAGTGTCAGAGACAGCGGGACGCCTGCCATCCCGTGCCTCTCTGCGCTGCCTTGCCAGCGTGAAACAGACACTCGACTCTGCCCTGCGCACCCCGAGGTCTAGGCAGTGTCAGAGCGTCGGTGTGACGCCTGCCATCCCGTGCCTCTCTGCGCTGCCTTGCCAGCGTGAAACAGACACTCGACTCTGCCCTGCGCACCCTGAGGCCCAGGCCGTGTCAGAGCGTCGGTGTGACGCCTGCCATCCCGTGCCTCTCTGCGCTGCCTTGCCAGCGCGAAACAGACACTCGACTCTGCCCTGCGCACCCCGAGGTCCAGGCAGTGTCAGAGAAAGCGTGACACCTGCCATCTTGTGCCTCTCTGCGCTGCCTTGCCAGCGCGAAACAGACACTCAACTCTGTCCTGCGCACCCCGAGGTCCAGGCAGTGTCAGAGACAGCGTGACGCCTGCCATCCCGTGCCTCTCTGCGCTGCCTTGCCAGCGTGAAACAGACACTCGACTCTGCCCTGCGCACCCCGAGGTCCAGGCAGTGTCAGAGCGTCGGTGTGACGCCTGCCATCCCGTGCCTCTCTGCCCTGCCTTGCCAGCGTGAAACAGACACTCGACTCTGCCCTGCGCACCCCGAGGTCCAGGCAGTGTCAGAGACAGCGGGACACCTGCCATCCTGTGCCTTTCTGCCCTGCCTTGCCAGCGTGAAACAGACACTCGACTCTGCCCTGCGCACCCCGAGGTCCAGGCAGTATCAGAGACAGCGTGACGCTTGCCATCCTGTGCCTCTCTGCGCTGCCTTGCCAGCGTGAAACAGACACTCGACTCTGCCCTGCGCACCCCGAGGTCCAGGCAGTGTCAGAGCGTCGGTGTGATGCCTGCCATCCCGTGCCTCTCTGCGCTGCCTTGCCAGCGTGAAACAGACACTCGACTCTGCCCTGCGCACCCCGAGGTCCAGGCCGTGTCAGAGCGTCGGCGTGACGCCTGCCATCCCGTGCCTCTCTGCGCTGCCTTGCCAGCGCGAAACAGACACTCGACTCTGCCCTGCGCACCCCGAGGTCCAGGCCGTGTCAGAGCGTCGGTGTGACGCCTGCCATCCCGTGCCTCTCTGTGCTGCCTTGCCAGCGCGAAACAGACACTCAACTCTGCCCTGCGCACCCTGAGGCCCAGGCAGTGTCAGAGACAGCGTGACGCCTGCCATCCCGTGCCTCTCTGCGCTGCCTTGCCAGCGTGAAACAGACACTCGACTCTGCCCTGCGCATCCTGTGGGAAATACAAACAGCTGCTAGCCGCAAACCGAGGTCTCCAATCATCTCTGCAGGTAGGGTAAATTACTTAACGTTTGTTTAATGATGACAATATTTAGTATACCAGTATTTATTCAATTTTATATAGCGCTTTACGCCAAAGCTCTTTACAAGAGGAACAAGCCAAACACAACAAGCAATGCATAACAATTGAATCAAAACCAGAAAACAGTACAAGATACAATTTACATTAGCGATGAGGTTAAGCGTGAGTGGAGAGGGTCCAAGGTGAGAGAGGGAGTAGGAGGTGTGGATAGTGGTAGAAACAAAAGTAAGAGAGGAAGCAAAAAGGTGTTAGGGAGGTGAATGGAAGAGATAAGATTTTAGAGAAGTGCGGAAAGTAGGGTAGGAGGGATTCGAGCAGATGGGGAGAGGGAGGCGGTTGCAGTGGAAAGGAGCGAGTAGTTGGAAAGAGCAGAAGCGGGAAGGGGCGCAGGGTGGCGGAGGAGGAGAGAGTAGGAAAAGATCAGCAGAGCAGAGAGAACGAGAAGGAGCATAGAAAGTGAGAAGGGAGGATAGGTAGGGAGGGGCGATCAGGATAGGTCCATTCGTGTCAGTACACACAAAGTCAAAAGGTGAAGTCCCACAACTAAACTTTGCACAGTCCGAGCAGCTCTTAGTTACATCTAAGGCCATAAAGTAAGTGTGAGAAGGGGCCCTTGTGATCACTCTGGGCGGCATCAAGGCCTTTCCACCTTTTCAGTTGAAAGGGGCTGTGCATGAGCCTCAGAGGGGAGTGGGGCAGCAACTTGCCCCCATGTTGCCAGTCAGCAATAACAGCAATATATTTCTCTGGGGCTTTAAAAGTGCACTTTGCACGCTCGCCTTACAAGCTGCATTTGCGGGAGCCCTTGCCGCCGTCACTTACCTTGGAGTATACAGAAGTGTTATCACCTCATTGCCTTTTTCCCCCGGTTCCTCCACAGCAGGCAGCAGAAACCTTTGACAGCTTCAGTGGTGCTGGAGCTGAGTGACGTGAAAAGTGATACAGAGGTTGCTAGGATACCTAAGGTTGAGGGATAAAGCCAACATATTTTAGACCATGAGACCAGAGAAATCTGAATAAGCCTTGATCGGCCTTCAAGGGGCACACAGGGACCTGTGTCCCTACAAAGGCCTGCATCAATTCACGTCTGCTTATGTGAGAGTACGCAGTATACATAAGATTAAAATATCATTACCTCCATGTCCTTCTTCCTCGTCACGGTACGTCTTGAAGGCGGTCTGCCTGACTTCTAACAGAACTCTCTCACACTTTTTTTTCATAATCCCTTCTTCCCCTAGAACCCAGGGTTTAAAGCACCTGACATGTCCCCTAACCCTCCTGTCTCCTTGTTGTCCTGGGACTTGTTATTCTCTGGAAGTCCCTGGGTGTGGTGTGTCCTCCAGGTCAGGGACCCTTGATTACTGAAGTATTATTGTTGAGCCGTCTGCATTCATGCCTAACCTTAGTGCCTGTCACTTTGCCCTGTTCCCAGTAGATCTCTTTAAAGGATGCCCCCCCACACTCCCCTTAGTGCCTGTCTCTTTGCCCTGTTCCCAGTAGATCTCTTTAAAGGATGCCCCCCACACTCCCCTTAGTGCCTGTCTCTTTGTCCTGTTCCCAGTAGATCTCTTTAAAGGATGCCCCCCACACTCCCCTTAGTGCCTGTCTCTTTATCCTGTTCCCAGTAGATCTCTTTAAAGGATGCCCCCCACACTCCCCTTAGTACCTGTCTCTTTGTCCTGTTCCCAGTAGATCTCTTTAAAGGATGCCCCCCACACTCCCCTTAGTGCCTGTCTCTTTGTCCTGTTCCCATTATATCTCTTTAAAGGATGCCCCCCCACACTCTCCTTAGTGCCTGTCTCTTTGGCCTCTTCCGAGTAGATCTCTTTAAAGGATGCCCCCCACCACACTCCCCTTAGTGCCTGTCTCTTTGGCCTCTTCCGAGTATAGATCTCTTTAAAGGATGCCCCCCCCCCACACTCCCCTTTTGTTATGGGTATGTTTGAAGAGGAAAATCTGTGTTATTGAGGAAGAGGCTGGTCACAGTGTGCACAGCTCACGTATTTGGTCAATTTCTTTCTAATGATTGGTCAGAGGGTCTGGGACAGGGCCACACCAGGCAGCTGTTTCCTGTGATCTATTCAATACTATGCGTCACTTGAGGTCATTTCCTGTGATGTCATAAAGTCAAATTTCACGTGACATTTCCTGGGATGTCATTTTCCTATCATTTCATTGGGTCAAATTGGCGTGACATCATTTCCTGTGATGGCATCATTATGCTAAATCGTATTTTTGAACTAGAAGTTTGGTCACAGAATGTTGGCGACACCTCGCTTTCCCAGTAGCAGGAACCCGCCCCTGTGATCTATAATCAGTCCTCCCCACGTGTGCATACGTTGTATTTCTCCTTATTCTCTGTGGATATGTCTGCCTACGCATATTGTGTGTCAGTGCCGTCAACCCTCGACGTCCTAAACAGTAAGCGCCTCGATGTGATTCAGTACGCACAACCACGCTATATTTATGAATTCATTGAATCGCTACCGATATAACCAATACATCCTAAGAAAGCGATGTCGGGGGGAGGGGCTTATTTTTGGGGCATACTCTAGCGCACGGAAGTCTCTGTGCACCCAACTGACGAGGCAAGGCGCTATACATTGTGACATGACCGGGAGTCTGGGACACGACCTGCAAGAGGAAAGAACGCAGACTGCTCTGTGTGTTTACTTTGGCAATACTTGTCGGACCCGTCTTGCCAAGGAAGTTCTTTGTATTGTTTCGAGTGGGGGGCGGGGGGGGGGGCTGCCCAGGAACTTTGCTGCGTCAGCTGAGTCAGATGATAGAGGCCAGGGTGGGGGCTGGGAGGTGAGTTCTTTATTGTGTCTCAGACTCTGGTCAGAACTGGAAATCTCCGGTACTGGGGCCGGGTCAGCTGACAGAGGGGAAGGCACGGGAGGGGGGGGGTACAGGGAATCAGGCACGAGTGTAATGCCTACCGAGACAGCGGGGGAGGGGATAACCCAGCGCAAGCTCCAGTCCCACAATACACACGCATGCCGTGCACACAGTCACTCACACACACACACGGAAGCACAGCAGGTTTCGAGTTTCTGACTTCCACCGGTGAACCCGGTAGTCGCTCCACCAGCGGATACCACCTCTGCCATGCGTGGGGACCGGCGGCTTGTGCACCTCCGGTGCCGGTCATTCCGCCTTCCTGCGGGAATCCGCCGCCGCCTGAGAGCCAGACAGTCTACACTTTACATGTCTTTTCCAGCAGCAGAAGCCCCAACTACATGTAGTCACATAGAGTATACAGAGACCAGACCTATATGAACATAAAAGCACACAACCAGCCCCCGCTTCTACTGCGCCACTAATGATCCCTCTAGACCTCATTAGGGCCGTATTGCGCCCTCTGCTGTGCTGCCGCTGCACTCTGGGGTACGCTGTACCATCTCCTGTGGTACCACCATGGATGGCCCCCGCAACCGGCCTGCCCTTCCTCTAACCACCTTCCCTAACATGCCAGTCCAACTTCCCACTCACTTACCTCACCTCAACCCCAATCTGTTCCTCCCCCCGCCCCCTGGTGACTGCCCTCTCCTGCTTGCCCCCTAAACCTTACCAGCCTGTACTCCGTAAAAACAAACACCAGAGTAATACCACTTAATTGTTCCAAATACTGACACAGCGCAAAATACTTCCTAAGAAAGTATCAAAATTCATAAATTAATTTAAAAAACATTATTATTGATTTAATTATTAATTGTTCTATTCTTTTTAAATGACGTCTCTATACGTATAGCTATTTATATCCTCCCCAAGTGGGGGACAACCTGCGCCCCTCCTGCTCCCTGTACAACGACCAAAGCCTGAGGGGGGGGGCTGCCCTGCCACCTGCTGGACAAAATTGGAACCATGCTCCCACAAGCTGACAAACCAAAGCGGGCGGGGGGGTGGTTGGCACGCTAGAAACATGTGAGGTCGACCCCCCACCCTCCACACTAGGCACTAAAAAACCGCCAAAATGCATATGCCCGGAGGCTGGAACAGCCTGCCAGGGGGGGGCATTTCACCTCAGCCCTGATCACACACCCCTTACCTACGCTACGCCCTCTCCCCCCGCAGCACAGCTCCTTTCCCCACTCGCTGTGCACTCCTGTAACGGAGCTGCTGCAGCCCAGCCCAGACCCGCACCACAGTGCCCTCCTTATGCTTTGTGAACCAACCAAACTGGCGAAGGTTTGGGACAGCAACACGATCAGCATCAACGGCTGACTGTTCCCGAAACGTTGCCAGCACCTATATAAATAGACTAGGTGGGGGCAGCGTGGCTCGCTGACCTTAGTGCAGCACCCAAACCTCCCCGGGGAGCAACGGACTGCCAATTTGGGAGGGAGCAGCTGCTGGGTGCCCCACTGAGTTTTGGGGTCCATTGCAACTGAAAAGGTTGAAAGGCCCTGTTGACATCCCTGCTCCAGAGCGGCCATCAATTGGGGGCTGGGAGTAGAGTCTGAACTCCTCTCTTCCTTACAGATGATCAACTTTAGGAAGAAGCTGGGTTCCCCTCCTGGGCCCCAGACGCAATCCCTGGAGAGGCAAATAATTAAATGGGCATGCATTCTGAAATCTGCCAGCCTCTCTGGTACCAAGGCAAGACCCTCCAGGAAACCTCACCACGCTCTGCAATGCTGCACGTACTAAGAATGGACTATAGAACACCCTGTCCCATTGCTTGCCCCCCAGCCCCCTCTCTTTCAAGATTGCGAAATGCGAATCAAAACACCTTTGCAGACGCGACGAATGCCGCACAGCTGGGATAGCAGAGAGATGGTTGCGCAACGCGCTGCGAGTGCTCTTAGCTATTTAAGTCATGCCAAGCTGAGTGCTGACTCCGCAATATGATTGGCTCGCGGAATGAGGAACTCAAGACTCGAGTGATAAGAGGAATGGAGCACACTCACTCAGCGTCTTCTCCTGGTGTACTTTGGGCACACACTCAGCTCCACAGCAAGTGATCTTTGATCTCTGGCATCAGACTCTCTCAATATCAGCAGATGACTAAGAAGCGCCCCCACATTCACCCACTCAGAGGCACCTGGACTGCTGAACCCTGCCTAGTCCACACTTCAGAGATCGTCATTAGGGTGTTGCCAGGGTGTTGCACCTGCTACCCCTTGCATCCACTCTGCTGTCCCTAGACTGGCCCTTGCTACCCCTGGACCACTGGACAAAGAGGCAGTGCCAAGAGCAGATGTCTTTGTTGCAACTGAAAAAGGCGGTTGTACATGCAGCTAAATGTGCCACAGCTGTTTTCACCTGGAATCTCGATCTCGTTAGCTCGAGAAATAACAAGGATGCAGGAAAAACCATGAAGCCACCATCCCTAACAGATCGGCAGTCCATTAGTGAGGAATGCCTGAATGGTTGGGGTCAGAAGCGGGGCTGTCTGTGCAGCTCATACTAAGGTGACCAGATAAAAAAAAAACTGACGGGCCATAGAAATAGGACTAAAGTAAATACACATACAACTGTAGTCCTACTTCTGTGTTGCTCGCCTGTTGCGGGTGCGGGAAGCAGGTGTGCTAACATGCACACTTCTCTCATTGGAGGAGAGCGCTGGAAGGGGGAGGAAATGGGGGCACGAAAAGCATTTCACGCCCCCATAGGCGAAACCCCGGATGGGGTTTATAAAATAAAAAAATTCCCGTGACCCCGGGCCGTCGTGTGATTTCCCCGGACTGTCCTGGGAAAACCCTGACGTCTGGTCACCCTAGCTCATACCCAGTACTGTAGCAGCAGGAAGGGTATGGCGGCTAGGTCTAGCTGGCTGGGAATGGGTAAGAGCAGCCTGGAGTACTCCGTGACAGCACAACATGAGCGCAAATCTCATCAGTGTGTCTCTCGTTGTCTGCTTTGCACATCCAGTGAGCCACTGCAAACATGCTTGGTCCCACCCAAAAAGGGGCAGTCCAGCCCCAACTGTTAGGTGACATTCCTTCTGCACGAGCCCACAGGCACCCCCAGATATGTTCCAGCCTTGTTGGGTGTCATGATTGAGGAGTAGCATGGGTCTCATAACCACTGGCACGGCTCTGGGCAACCCTCCAGACCATTGTTTTTCTGGTTGGACTTGTGTGGGTCAGTCGCTGTTTCCAGTCTGTTGCCAGACACTTGGCAGGCCCTGGATGTCTGCGCTTTGGGGTTTAGGCCTCTTCGAGATGCTTTGTCTGTTTACAGTTTAGCCTGAGTGATGTTCTATAGTCCAGGTTGTTGTGTTAGACTTCTGCTTGCATTCACAGTAATTTAGTAATATGGGCCAATACACACTGATATTAATGATACACATGGTGATCCATTCTTGTATGAAATGTATATTAATAACCATATTTTTCTTAGTGTACTGAGGAACAATGATATGTGATGTCACTTCCTATTTTGCCAAGGGGTGAGGTCATGTGCCATCATTTCCAGCCAGGTCACTTGGGGCGGGTCAAATGACATCAATTCCTGTGATGTCATCAGTGGTCAAGGGTTGTGTGATGTCACTTCCGCTACCCCTGGCATTTTGGTGAAATGACGTCTCTGCCACACTTAACCTATTGCCTCCTGGGCAGCCATCAACCTCAAGAAGTCATGGAAATAAACTGTCAATACAAAAGCTACTTCACATAACCACATATGACATAACATTGCAGAATGAGCTCCCTCTCCTAAGGTTTGATTTTTAAAGGAGCTCTGTCTCTAGCGTTCCGGGAGCTAAAAGCGCACGTTTTTGTCTGGTATGATTGTGAAAGGAGCCACTCCTCTGACCTCATTCTAAAAGACACATTTCCACCTCTGGTCTCATTATAAAAGGAGCTCTTCTTGTCTAGACGGATTGAGAGATAACTTTCTTCTTCTCCTCTGGCCTGCTTGTGAAAGGAGCTCCCTCTTCTCTGGTTGTCTAGTCTGATTGTGCAAGGAGCCCATTCTTCTGTCTTGATTGTGAAAGGAGCTCCTACATTTGTAGTCTGATTGTGAAGGGAGCTCCCTCTTCTCTGGTTGCAAAAGGAGCTCCTTCTTGTGTAGTCTGATTGTGAAAGGAGCTCTTTATTCCCTAGTCTGATTGTGAAACAGCTCCTTCTCCTCAGATCAGATGATAGAAGGCGCTCCCTCCTCTCAGCTTTGATTGTAAATGGATCCCGACCCACTCAGGTCTGATTGTGAACGAGGTTCCCCTTTTCATAGTCTTATTATAGAAGGAATTCGATCTCTCCAGTGCTGGTTGTGAAAATAGGTGCCTCTCCTTTGGTCTAATAGTGAAAGGAACTGCCTGTTTTCTAGTTTGATTGTTAAATGAGCTCTTTCTTCTCGAGTCTAATTATGAAATTAATTAATCTCCTTGTATCTGATTGTAAAATAGCTCCCTCGTATGAGGTCTGAGCTCACTCGTATGAGGTCCGATTGAGTAGTCAGCCTCCTTTTCTCAAGCTTGAGTGTGAAATTAGCTCATACTAAAGACTATAAACGAAGCTCATTCTGCCATTGTCTGCATGTTATAGGACCCCTCTGTCTGTCTGTTGCCCTCTGCCCTTGTGTGCATGTTATAGGACCCCTCTGCCTGTCTGTCGCCCTCTGCCCTTGTGTGCATGTTATAGGACCCCTCTGTCTGCTGTTATAGGACCCCTTTGTCTGTCTCTGTCTGCATGTTGTAGGACCCCTCTGTCTGTGTCTCTCTCTGCCCGTCTCTGCCATTGTCTGCATGTTATAGGACCCCTCTGTCTGTCTGTCTGTCTGTCTCTCTCTCTCTCTGCCCGTCTCTTCCCTTGTCTGCATCTTATAGGACCCCTCTGTCTGACTGTCTCTCTCTGCCTGTCTCTGCCCTTGTCTGTATGTTACAGGACCCCTCTGTATGTCTGTCTCTCTCTGCCTGTCTCTTCCCTTGTCTGCATGTTATAGGACCCCTCTGTATGTCTGCCCGTCTCTTCCCTTGTCTGCATGTTATAGGGCCCCTCTGTCTATTTGTCTCTCTCTGCCTGTCTCTGCCCTTGTCTGCATTTTATAGGACCCTCTTGTCTGTCTCTCTCTGCCTGTCTCTGCCCTTGTGTGCATGGTATAGGACCCCTCTGTCTGCCTGTCTCTGTCTGCCGGTCTCTCTCTGCCTGTCTCTGCCCTTGTCTGCATGTTATAGGACCCCTCCGTCTGTCTGTCTGTCTGTCTGTCTGTCTGTCTGTCCCTCTCTGCCTGTCCCTTTCCTTGTCTGCATGTTATAGGACCCCTCTTGTCTGTTTGTCTCTCTCTGCCTGTCTCTTCCCTTGTCTGCATGTTATAAGACCCCTCTGTCTGTCTGTCTGTCTGTCTGTCTGTCTGTCTGTCTGTCTGTCTCTCTCTGCCCGTCTCTTCCCTTGTCTGCATGTTATAGGACCCCTCTGTCTGTGTCTCTCTCTCTGCCTGTCTCTGCCCTTGTCTGCATATTATAGGACCCCACTGTCTGTCTCTCTCTACCTGTCTCTGCCCTTGTCTGCATGTTATAGGACCCCTCTGTCTGTCTGTCTCTCTCTGCCTGTCTCTGCCCTTGTTAGCATGTTATAGGCCCCTCTGTCTGCCTGACTGTCTCTCTCTCTCTGCCCGTCTCTGCCCTTATCTGCATGTTATGGGCCCCTCTGTCTGTCTGTCCCTCTCTGCCTGTCCCTTTCCTTGTCTGCATGTTATAGGACCCCTCTGTCTGTCTGTCTCTTCCTTTGTCTGCATGTTATAAGACCCCTCTGTCTGTCTGTCTGTCTGTCTGTCTGTCTGTTTGTCGCTCTCTGCCTGTCTCTGCCCTTGTCTGCATATTATAGGACCCCACTGTCTGTCTCTCTCTACCTGTCTCTGCCCTTGTCTGCATGTTATAGGACCCCTCTGTCTGCTGTTATAGGGCCCCTCTGTCTGTCTGTCTCTCTCTGCCTGTCTCTGCCCTTGTCTGCATGTTATAGGACCCCTCTGTCTGCTGTTATAGGCCCCTCTGTCTGTCTTTCTGTCCCTCTCTGCCTGTCTCTGCCCTTGTCTGCATGTTATAGGACCCCTCTGTCTGTCTGTCTCTCTCTGCCTGTCTCTGCCCTTGTCAGCATGTTATAGGCCCCTCTGTCTGTCTGTCTGTCTCTCTCTGCCTGTCTCTGCCCTTGTCTGCATGTTATAGGACCCCTCTGTCTGTCTGTCTCTCTCTGCCTGTCTCTGCCCTTGTCAGCATGTTATAGGCCCCTCTGTCTGTCTGTCTGTCTCTTTCTGCCTGTCTCTGCCCTTGTCAGCATGTTATAGGCCCCTCTGTCTGCTGTTATAGGCCCCTCTGTCTGTCTGTCTCTCTCTACCTGTCTCTGCCCTTGTCTGCATGTTATAGGACCCCTCTGTCTGCTGTTATAGGGCCCCTCTGTCTGTGTGTCTCTCTCTGCCTGTCTCTGCCCTTGTTAGCATGTTATAGGCCCCTCTGTCTGTCTGTCTCTCTCTGCCCTTGTCTGCATGTTATAGGACCCCTCTGTCTACTGTTATAGGGCCCCTCTGTCTGTCTCTCTCTGCCTGTCTCTGCCCTTGTCTGCATGTCATAGGACCCCTATGTCTGTCTGACCCTCTCTGCCTGTCTCTGCCCTTGTCAGCATGTTATAGGCCCCTCTGGCTGTCTGTCTCTCTCTGCCTGTCTCTGCCCTTGTCTGCATGTTATAGGACCCCTCTGTCTGCTGTTATAGGGCCCCTCTGTCTGTCTGTCTCTCTCTACCTGTCTCTGCCCTTGTCTGCATGTTATAGGACCCCTCTGTCTGCTGTTATAGGGCCCCTCTGTCTGTCTGTCTCTCTCTGCCTGTCTCTGCCCTTGTTAGCAAGTTATAGGCCCCTCTGTCTGTCTGTCTGTCTGTCTCTCTCTGCCTGTCTCTGCTCTTGTCTGCATGTTATAGGACCCCTCTGTCTGCTGTTATAGGCCCCTCTGTCTGTCTGTCTGTCTCTCTCTGCCTGTCTCTGCCTTTGTCTGCATGTTATAGGACCCCTCTGTCTGCTGTTATAGGGCCCCTCTGTCTGTCTCTCTCTGCCTGTCTCTGCCCTTGTCTGCATGTCATAGGACCCCTATATCTGTCTGACCCTCTCTGCCTGTCACTGCCCTTGTCAGCATGTTATAGGCCCCTCTGTCTGTCTGTCTCTCTCTGCCTGTCTCTGCCCTTGTCTGCATGTTATAGGACCCCTCTGTCTGCATGTCATAGGACCCCTATGTCTGCCTGACCCTCTCTGCCTGTCTCTGCCCTTGTCAGCATGTTATAGGCCCCTCTGTCTGTCTGTCTCTCTCTGCCTGTCTCTGCCCTTGTCAGCATGCTATAGGCCCCTCTGTCTGCTGTTATAGGCCCCTCTGTCTGTCTGTCTCTCTCTCTGCCTATCTCTGCCCTTGTATGCATGTTATAGGATCCCTCTGTCTGCTGTTATAGGCCCCTCTCTCTGTCTGTCTGTCTGTGTCTCTGCCTGTCTCTTCCCTTGTCTGCATGTTATAGGGCCCCTCTGTCTGTATCTCTCTCTGCCCATCTCTGCCATTCTCTGCATGTTATAGGACCCCTCTGTCTGTCTCTCTCTGCCTGTCTCTGCCCTTGTCTGCATGTTATAGGACCCCTCTGTCTGTCTGTCTGTCTGTCTCTCTCTCTCTCTGCCTGTCTCTGCCCATGTCTGCATGTTATAGGACCCCTCTGTCTGTCTGTCTCACTCTACCTGTCTCTGCCCTTGTCTGCATGTTATTGGACCCCTCTGTCTGTCTGTCCCTCTCTGCCTGTCCCTGTCCTTGTCTTCATGTTATAGGGCCCCTCTGTCCGTGTCTCTCTCTGCCTGTCTCTTCCCTTGTCTGCATCTTATAGGACCCCTCTGTCTGACTGTCTCTCTCTGCCTGTCTCTGCCCTTGTCTGTATGCTATAGGAACCCTCTGTCTGTTTGTCTCTCTCTGCCTGTCTCACCATTGTCTGCATGTTATAGGACCCCTATGTCTGTCTGACCCTCTCTGCCTGTCTCTGCCCTTGTCTGCATGTTATAGGACCCCTCTGTCTGTCTGTCCCTCTCTGCCTGTCTCTGCCCTTGTCTGCATGTTATAGGACCCCTCTGTCTGCTGTGATAGGGCCCCTCTGTCTCTCTCTCTGCCTGTCTCACCATTGTCTGCATGTTATAGGACCCCTCTGTCTGTCTCTCTCTGCCTGTCTCTGCCCTTGTCTGCATGCTATAGGACCTGTTCCGGAGGAGAGGAATTCACTGACGGGCCCATAGGTCAGCGCTCACCCTCTAGAACTTGTAAGACAAGATAGCTGCACCATGTGAGGACACGGGGTGCAGGATTCACTTACTCCAACACGACTAAATAATGAGGACTCAGTAAGTTGGCAAAGGGAAGTCCGTTTAATGACAAGTACATCAAACAGAGAAACAAATGGAAATCAGCATCCTTGCGATCACCTGTTTCGCTCCAACTTCCTCGAACTTCAGTCGAACAGTCATTGTTATACGCTAAGCTTGTCATCACTGACGTCTAATTCTATAAAAAATCATCATGCAATATAATTGGTTAGGAAAGGAAACTTAAGTATAGGTGTTATATCTGTATAGGATAATAGGGCATGCGGATTGGATAACTCTTATCGGGTGGGCGTCTACGCCCATCCCTCTACATTAGGCATGATAGACGTCACTACAACTACGACGTCCTATTGGTTACAGTATCGATAGGACTCCAGATAACTTGGTCCATTGTGATTGGGCAGGTTACACCCCTAGACATACATTTCCACTTTTAATTAGCCGCATACAGAATGGACACCCCTGTGCCTGGTGTCCCAAGTTTCACCCTGCCTCCCTTCCATCAATCAGTGTTTTAGGGTGATGTGTCAATTAGTTGGCTAAGGATGGCCTCGGAACTGTAGTCTCTTATCGGAAAAGTTATGGCATCCTCGGGTCCTGGATGACATCAGGCGATGGTACTTCTTCGCGCCTGGCTGGTAACGTGTTAGTTCAACATGAATTTGCTTCAGTTTCCAGCTTTTAGTGCATTTAATTCTGTTTCAGCCTCACCACCTGCATGGGCCCCCCTTATCTTGACCTTCATGATGCAGGCTGGTATGCTCTGAAGTTGGAGTCTTGTGAGCTGACACTCTCCTCCCCTTCTCTGGTTGACCTCGATTTCCTAGGCATGAGCCGCTCTTTGTTGAGTTTCGATTCTGCTCCTTCTCTTGCTTTTGGCTGGGTTTCGAAACTTAGCCTGTCAGGCCTCTGGCCGCCTGGGTACATTTCTGCTTTTACAAAATGGAGTCGCACTTGTATAATGTGCCTTATTGAGGTAGATATATGGTTGGCGCTTACCGCTATATCTTCTACTAAGCATTGCAAGCAGTATCGATTTCTTAACATCTTGCGTTTCAAGCCTATTTACACACGTTTAGCAGGTCGGTTGCTTCCGCCTTGTCACGTAGCACCGTTTCCTCATGTTTTAACATTGTCTCTTCTCTGTGTCCATTACATTTATTTTCGAAGTCACTCGCACTAGCGTGCTTGTCTTCGATAGCCGCTTTTGTTCATGCACGAGTCTGTTCAGGCCTTTGGGTCATTTCCACTGGCCTTCCATTAAGGCTTTTGGGGTCTCTTCGTGGACCGTGTGTAGGTACTCCTCATTTCGTATCAGCGGCTGGTATGGCTGTCTGATAGGGTACCATGCTGCCCAGGGTTGTCTGGTTATGGGTGCTTCAACCGGCCCGATGTAAGCCCTCGTGTGCTGTTGGTGCGAGTTATGTGTGGTTTTTTTGTTGTTGCGGTTTGGTGAAGTGCAGCGCTTTTCTGTGCGAGAAGGTGGTTGTGTGGATTTTGGTGTGAGCTAAGTATGCAGAAATTCAAGCTTTTGGGTTGGTGGGTTATATGTCTCTTATTCCTTATAGTTTTGGTCCTATGTGTCTGGTTGTCCTATGGAGTAGGCATATTCTTTCTCTTTTATTCTTCTCTGTCCGTCTAATTGTTGGGAGTGATGGCGTGGCAAGTTCCCAGCTGTGTTATTTCTGACCTTTGGTGTACCAGGTTGTGGCATGCATAATCCCCCACTCTGGTATTGGTGCTGTATTTTTACAATCCCTACTCCCTTCCTATCTATCTCCTGACGGGGATCCATTGCCATCTGTGTTTACTTTGTAGGCCAAGGTGTTATTGACATATCATCCTTACCCTTCAAACCCGAACAATGCTGCTTCTAGTCACCAAGAAAAGTGCCCACTAGGGGCATCATATGTCTGCTCCGCCGTGATCCCAGAAGGCAGCAAAAGCTAATAATACAGAGAGGACAACAACGAAACAGAAAGCTGCACAAAGAAATGAAAGACAGACTCAAAATGTTGACCGTACAATGGCAGGTTAGAAGGTAGGCGTGAAGACAGGGATTAGGACGGTCCACCCAAGCCCTGACTGCTGTATATTGCTCACAGTGACAGCAGCCAACAGGTCTCAGTGACAATAAACCGAGGGATGGGGGAAATGACCGATGGTGAAACAACATCGGCCAAATGTGGCCCCAATTTATCTATCCCAGTGGAGCAGTTTTTTTCTCCAAAATTCGCCACTTTTTTGGTTATATTTTCTTTTCCAGCTCGAAATTTCAAATTCTTCCCAAAATTTCAGATTTTAGCCTAACATTTCAACCAATTGGACGGCTGAAACGTTTTGCCACCCCCTAATTAAAAACAATCCAGACTTTCATACATGTTCTTATCTGTAAAATTACGATTTTATTTTAAAATATCTATCCTAAAAAAAAGAGAGAGAAAGAGATATTCTTCAGAAATTATCGGTTTTGTGTCTCACATTTCACATTTTTCTTGCTGGATTAGAGGGTTCTTTGACAAAATGCAGAAAGTGAGGTTTTCTTGGTGATACGTGCACGGATGCCCACAAGATGAGGATGGGGCATCCTCAGCTCGTGCCGCTCTTCTGGGGAGAAACCCTAGATGAAGCAGAGCAGGTGGCGTGGGAGGGGTTGGGGGTGAAGGCTACCTCGGCACATGCTTATTGGCCTCTGCATTGCAGAACTAAGCAAGACAGTCATTGGGGGAGCCGAAGACATTAATCACTAATTAAGAAAAGCTATCAAGGTTTGGGGGCCCAATTCAGTTGAAAGTTGTTTTGAGTGGCGCTTCATGAAAGAGATGTGTGATTGCAATGATGGCATGTATCATGGATGCACCATCACATTGATTTACAGTGGGAATGCTGGCATACATGGCAGGCCCAGCAACATGGGAGATTTACAGTGAGAATGCTGGCATATATTGTGGGCACATCATTGTGAGCATGGTACAAAATGGCGATAAAAAATGATTTAAAATGGCAATGCTGATGGAAATGTTGTAAAATGCTCCTGTATTCTGCTGGTGACCTGTGTGATCGATGGCCTTATTATCCACAGGCAAAGAGGTCTGGTTTAGTGTGCTTTATTGAATTTTTAAGGAAATGGTATGGGAAGGCTGGGTCGATTGAGACTAACTGTGGTCCTTATGACAGTCTTGACCTCCGCGTGGGCTACCTCCACTGTAACCCAGGGGGACCCCACACTAAGGCCTTGGCCTTCTCTGTCAAATTTCCTCAAGGAATTTCTAAATGCCCCTCTCCATTTAGTCTGACACCTCTCTTCTCACTCCATGATCTTCCTTTTCTCCCAGTATCTCTGTCTGGACCTCTTTCCTTATCCTCCCCCTCTCCTTCTGTCTGTTACCCTCTCCTTCTCTTCTCCCCGCTCTCCCTTTCTATCTACCGGCACCCCTCTCTAACCCCAGCCTTCTCCTCTGTCTCCTCATCTTTGAAACTCTACGCCTGTCTTCCCCACTAGCTTCCACCTTCTTTCCTCTGCCCTACTGACTATTAGTCTTACTGCCACCTTTCTCGCCGCCCACACTCTATTTCCTGCTCACTCTCATACTCTATCTAAAACCCACTACACTTCCTCCCTCTCTCTCTATTTCTCTGGCTCTTTTACTCACCTTTTACAACCCCCCTCACCACAACACACTCAACTGCTACCACACTCTCCAACACACAATACCTTGACTGCACTCTCTCAGAACAATGCCACAGTCTCCTCGGCACAGCACTCTACCATCTGCCCCCCGCCTGGTCTCTTGAGCCACCAATGCTCCACCTGATCTCATCCCAACACTCTGTGCTGGCTAAGCTTTTATAGTCTAGCCTTTCCTCTTCCAACACTCCTAACAGATCCCATAGGTCCCCCTGGTCACATTCTCCCCTTGGTCAAGCTCTGGCTAAACTATCATTGGAAGGCGCTAAGCAGGCTTTTAGCCCCGCCCCATTTACAATTTCCATTGCAGGGTGACAGGCATGTGCTCAAGATGCTTGTTTTCCGCCATGCGCTGAGGA